>NW_025900735.1:0-12164 GCF_022539505.1 Lolium rigidum | reverse complement strand
AACGAACCCATCAGAATCTTTAGCGGGTCGACGTAAATGGCGACCAATTCGACTCGTTTTAGTCTGTTTAGGTCGGCCCGTGGATAGATTGGTGGTGTGTGTTCGTTTTGGTTAGGTGGTGCGTTAGCAGTTCGACTCATATTGCCCTTACCGCCCGCTGTCAAGGTTGACGCTCTGCCTCTAATGCCGATGAGACACTAATGGTCGTCGCTCGGTTTCACGCACGCTGTAGATGATTCACGCGCTTCTGGGTTGTTCCCGTCCACAGTGGATCCGGTTTTCTGCTCGCTTGTTTGATGTTTCCCATCGAAGACGAGGGCTATAAGAACGCCCATCGGCGCGGCGACGAGCACCACCCCCAATCGACACCACATACCACTAGCACAGCAAAAGAAGTACAAGCAATGTTGTTGATTGATTACAAACATGAACCAAGTCATAATAAAGGAACACAACTACAAGCCAAATCATAAGAGAACAACACAAATGTTGATAGTGATAAATTAACAGGGGCATGCATGATCATGGCAAAAGTGGATCACAAGTTCAATTCCTACACTATTATGGTGTTATCCTACCACCACAACAAAAGTTGGTGCTATCTAACATCGCAAGTTCACCATTACATGAGGGGTTAGTATATACCACCTCATTATACTTACAAAAAGGGCCATGAGAAGTGCGGTTCTTGGCATTGCCCCTCCGTGTGACGGCCATTCTCACCGCCACCTCTGCCGCTACCTGAGCCACGAGATCAGCCACAAGCCCATTACTGGCCAGGAAAGGGGTGACCGACAACTTGACCTCATAGACGGGTTGTGAATCGATAACTTGCGACAGGAATTGGGGGTCCCCAACGCAGACAAGGACCTGGCTAAAGTCATCACAGAAGGAGTTCTACACAGATCGTAATACAGAGAACGTGAATCTAATTGGGAACAAAGATATTGCTAATGTGGATGATACAAACCATAGCAACATCATGCTAAATCAGACAAGCAATACAAAAATTGGACAACACAAACTCTAGCAAGATCATGATAACTCATCCCACACAAACAAGGAATGGCAAATGTGGCCAACATAAACCCTAACAAGATCATGATAAATTGCCCTATTTAGGACTAACCCTACCAACAAGATCAAACTCTAGGCAAATCTGACAACTCATAACCAAGATCTAACCATAATCGAGCAACCGGGCGAGGGATTCCTTACAGTCACCGTCGGAGGTGAAGAAGTGCTGCACAAGGAAGAAGTTGAAGAGATGCAGTCGCCGCCGCCGTCGCTAACCGGAGATGCGTGCGCCGCTTACCTGCTAGCCGACGGGAGGTGGAGCTCGAAATTTCGGGGCAGAGTGGCGGAGGGCGTAGAAATAGAGGAGGGGGCACGGCGGGAGGTCACCGAATCCTTCCCGGCTCCCCTTTTCGCCGCTGCGCGCCGCAACTCGCGCCATCTCCCTCATCGTCCCTGCTCCTGCAGCAAAATATTTGCTTTTGCATCACCTCCGTGCGAGATGTGGGTGGCTCCGTAGAAACAGCAGATTCGGGCGTTCCTTCCGGACCATAGATGGTACTTTAAAAAACATGATGTGCAACACCGTGGGTGAGCCTAGTCAGCCAAACAGACTATTTTTTACGCCATCCATGTGAGGCAAGGGGAGCCCAGGCTATCAAACGCCCCATATGTGAAGTGATATTGAACGGAAGGAAGGAAGTACTCTAGGCTGAAGTAAAAATTCAAAGATACAGTAAAAGCGTGAGATCACCTCATGGCCTCGACGTGCCTTTCACTTCACTGGGAATCAATCAAAAAAGATACGTCCGTATTCTTTTGTATCTTGCTATGTAGATCTGCACTTGGTATACTGATGAAAGTAAAATCTTAACCTCGCCGTTGGCCGCCTCCCACCTCTCCTTTTTCTGTCGAAAGCAGAGCTTGTTCATGCTCCTTGCGTTTCCTCGGTGGTGATGATGACGGAGCCACGCGAGTTGCTTTTGATGCGAGAGGACACATCTTTGCACTACTAACGTACATGCCGTGGTACGGAAAGATCTTTTGTTTGGAGTCAACATAACGAACACGATAAGCTTCTTTTTGGTTTTTGAAGGCTGGCTGGCGTCGAAAGCTAGCATGCCGAACAAAAAGATGCGGGACGTAGCCACGGGAACAGCTTCGGAAATCGCGAGTCGCTTTCTACGTGGGAGGACTGAGCAAACAATTTTGGCACGAACGAGGGTACAAGCCGTGGTACGGAAAGGAACCAAAAAAAGACGTTCCGTTTGGAGTAACATAGCCAACATGATAATCTTATTCTGCAAGCTTTACTATCTTGGCTAGCGTCTAAAGCAAAACCTCTCTCCAAGTCGCAGGATGGCAGGAAACGGAAGACCAAACGGGAAGAAGGACGAAAGGCCGGAGGAACTTGAGCGGCGCCAACCGCCAAGAGTCGGCATACCAACCCTAAGAGCATTTTCAGTCGCGTCCCTCAAACTGTCCCCCAAACCGCGCCGGATTGAGTGTTTGGGGGACGTGTTTCGTTTGTGCCGTGTTTGGGTGACGTCGCTTCCCAGTCGCGTCCCTCAAACAAAATTTCACAAATTTTAAACTTAATTAGATTCGATTAGATTCGTCTAAACTTACATAGATTCGAACGAAATTTGACTAACTTTAAACTAAACCTAATCTAGAACCGGAGGCGTCGTAGTACTGCTGGAAGTTGTACATGTCGGCTTGACGCGCTCGTCGACGGGCTCGTCCTTCACCAAGCCGCTTGGTCCTGCCTCGCCGTCATCGGAGAGGTCCACCAGCGGCTTGCCGGAGTCGCAGATGGACATGGCGATCGCCGTGTCCAGGTCGCCCCTCCAGGCGTCCTTGTCGTCCATGGACGCCAAGAACGCCGCCCGCAGCCCCAGGCGGTCCTCGGGGTCGTCGGCTGCCGGCGATGAGCGCTGCTGCCGCTCGTACTCCGCCGGCAGGCGCCGCCTTCGACGCTTCCTCCGGCTCCTCCTTCACCTCCGGCTTCGGGATGAGGAGGGCGCCGCCGCGCCCCTTGCCGCCGCCGGCTGCCGCTGCCGCCACGCCTCGTGTTGACGGGCGTCGCCGGCTCCTCCTTGACCTCCCGTTTGGGGACGGTGTAGGGCGCCGACCGGTACGACGAGGACGGCGTCGATCGCGCCGGATCCGAGGAAGAAGAGTGCGAGGAGGACGAGTACGTCGTCCTCCTCGGCTGCCATTGAGGAGACGGCGGCGGCGGCGGCGGCATCTCCAGCCTTGGAGCGCCGTTGCGGATGCCGCGGATGACGTTCTCGAGGGTGCGCCCCGGAACGCCCCAGAACAGGGCGCGGCCTTCCCTGTTCCAGCTGTTGGGGCCGCCGACGAGGTTGTCGGTGCTGTGCATCTCGATGTCGTACTTTGCTTGGAAGTACGTCGTCCACCAGGCATCGTTGTCGTTGACCGCCCATGTCGGATCCAACCGCTCATCGGCGGTGAGTTGAGCCCGACGGGCCTTGATGGCGTCCCTCCATTGGTCCGTGCGCGGCTTCGGCGGCGGCGGAACGCCAATGTCGTTCACGGCCATCTTCTCGCCGCCGCGCTGCGGCAGCCGCATGTCCGGCGGGACTGGATACCGGGCGTGGTACAGCGCCCACGCCTCCGCCACGGTGAGGCTGCCGCGGCCGAAGCCGTTCGCCGCGGCGATCTTGCGGGAGGACGAGCTCGACATTTTTTGAGCGGCGAGGAGAAGATCTGGGAGGGGGAGGCGGCGGCGACGAGAAGGATTATGAGCGGCGAGAACTGCAGGGCGTCTTAAAACAGCGGCGACAACGGGTGGTTGCACGCAATAACTCCGGCGCGGACGGCCACGCGGCCATGCACGACGAGACGCGTCCCTGCGTCGCCTGGAAAAACAGGGACGCCATTAACGTCGCTTGACCAAAGGTAGGCGACGGGGTTTTAGCCTTCCGTGCCGCTGACGGGTCGGGCCCGCGTCGGTTCGCCTCGCTTTTCGTTGTGTCCGGCGTCCCCGGTGCGTCCCATGTGGGATGGGGACGGACTCGGGGCGCCGGACACCGTATCGGGCCGCGCCGGACAAAAATGGGCTTTGGTGAACGCGGCTGGAACGCATTTTCTGTCCCGCGCGCCCCAAATCCTTTAGAGGACGGTTTGAGGAACGCGGCTGGAGATGCTCTAAAATATTTGGAAACGAGAAAATGGTATTGCCGGACTGTACGGATGGGTCAGAACACCACCTCTTCTTTGTTCGCTTTATCGCATCACCCAACGGCCAACGCGACATCCACTACAGCTGAGTCGCAAAAAAAAAAAAAGACATCCACTACAGCTTGTAATCAGGTTTGCCTGGGAATTCAATTCGGCACCCGGGTGCGTATGCTCCCTCTACCAAAATATCATATTTTGAAATGTAGAAAAATTTTAACAAAAAATTTTACATGTACATCTTCATAATATATGTTCGTTCGTCAAGTTTCACGAAAAACTAATATTTTTTGTGGTCTACGTAAAAAAGAGAAAACTTATCGTCTGAAAAACATTATTTTCAGCTGTGACTTTTGTCTTTTTTACACACGTCACATGACAAATCGATTTTTTATGAAACAACTTGGTGAGCGTGTAGCACGAGGAGATGTACATGCTAATTTTTCGTTTCAATTTTTTTGAAATTCAAAATATGTGTAAGATACATTTCAAAATAGAGGGAGCATATGCTCCCATGTTCCAAAACACCACTCCCGGGTTTGCCTTTTCTTCTTTCCTTCGGCAGCTATCCATGAGTATTTTATGAGTGCGGTACACGACACTTACGATTACTTTACTGGCCTCCTCAAGCCCTCAATACATGTCGCATATTTAGATAGCAAATATTAGGTTAAATATGTTTACATTTACTGAATATGTGGAAAGTATTAAGAACAAAAAATTAGGTTTATTTTGGTCTGTTTAGATCGGTTCGCACACCGTAATTAGTCCATGATCTTTCCCTTGTTTTAGCGCTTTTTTCCTTCTAATATTTAATATATTAAAAACTTAATTTATATATTTGATTGAGGGCCTCTTCGTAGCTCACCTCGAGCGGCTAGATTGGAGCTTTTCTTTTTTGCTTCACGACCATCTCCAACTCCCGCTGGTATGTGAGGATGCAGTGCTATTCCTGGGTGTGGTCCCGCAGCTTCTCGCCCTATATGTCACCGCTGTCGATCAGCAGCTCCTCATCCCCGGCACCGTCGTTCTTGCCATGCAAGAACAAAGTTTCGACAAGGTAGGCTTTATTATTACATTTTCATTACATTGTTATACTCCTGGAATCAAATCTCAATATGAAAGTATATTGATGGTGACGCGGAATAATACATAATAAAATATACTTAAGTAAATCGGTATGTCTACACACTGAATATGATTACGCTGGAATTATACCCAGAGTGTAATGTCAGGTGTCTATTTGATTGGCTCTACAGATTGTTAAACCATGCAGGATTGAATTTGATTTCATATTTGCCGTATGAGTCACACATGTTTGCGACCTAATGGACTAACAGTATTTGGCTCGGTAACTACCGTTAATGAAAATGGTTGGTTAACATGTCATGGGTTTTGGCTGAAAACATATTGAAATATCTAAAATTTAGAGTCTATATAAAGATTCCATCCTTTAGCCTTAATTTGTTGTGTCCTAGTACCAAAATTGACCTCCCCAAACGGAGTCTTGTTCGCGCTGATGGGATGTCCAAGGCCGGAGGAAGTAGCCTACTCCCCACAATGGATGCGTTTGGTTGCCTGGAGGCCCATTGACTCCAATGGGAGGCGCAAAAAAGGCCGTTTGGTTGCCCAGGCTCACCCGCATTGTCGCATCGTACGATTCTCAAAGCACTCTCTTGGGCCAGGCCCTGGAGGAGCGCCCTAATCGGCCGTTTCTAGCAAGCCACCCTCGTCTCCGCAAAAATCGACAACGTCGCGTTCCCGCAGAGCCACCGCGGGAGATGGCGCGAGTTGGCGCGGAACGACGAAAACTCGACGGGATGAATTCGGTCACCACGCTCCAAATTTGGCCACCGTATATAGGGGCGGTTGTCTCACCGCCAAATCCACCCCCCCCCCATTTTCCCCATTTCGAGCTCATCCACCCTTCACGATCTAGCAACATGGCCGGCTCTTCGTCACCCGCAAGGTCGGCGAGGCTAGCGGTGGCGGCGACGTTGCTTGTGGCGGCGGCTACTAGCCGCGGATTGTCGAGTTCTTCCTCTGTGTCGATCACTTCGGTTGTTGTAAGTTTCTGCAAACCCTAGCCTTAGATCTAGATTTATTGGGTATACAAGGGGTCTGAAAGAATCCATTATAGATTATTCCATCGTCACTGGCCGAGGTTGTCGAGGTTGCATCTGACTCTTCCACGGGGACGGTTGTCGCCATTGCATCTGACTCTTCCACGTGAACGGTTGTCGCCGTTGCATCTGACTCTTTCACGGGGATGGTTGTGCTGCCTGCATGTTCGCTAGGGTCCCCTGCTTCCCCGACCTCGGTGTTGCGTGAGGCTCCTCTAACTGTAAGGCCGCTCTTTCTTTTCTCGTAGTTCATTGATGTGATAGTGCTTAAGGATGTGGATGTGGTAGTGGTAGTTCATTGACTTGGTTGTGCTTAAGGATGGGGATGTGGTAGTGGTAGCTCAATAATGTGTTAGTGTTTGTCATGTAGGCGATTATACCATTGTACTCACCTGATCTTTCTGCTACTACTGTCAATCCTCATCGTTGTTTGTTTCCAAGCAAACCTGTCATGGTCTGGAGACATGAGATTTTAGAGTTTGTGCTCAACCAGTTTGTTTAGCTCGTCCATAGCGGCGTCTATTTTAACGTGGGATTCAAAGAGGAGCAGATGAAGAAGGTAGTTGCTGATGTTCTTGCATTCGCTTGCATACATGTGACCACTCTTCAGATCTACTACCACATCAGAAACTAGAGGACCAAGTGGAGGGTCATACTCATGATGAAATCCGATCGCACTCTAGACTGGAACAAGGATGGTTGCTACTTCTGCGATGCTCATGAAGAGACGACGCATGAGTTCCTTCATAGATCTGAAAGTATGTCATTGTCATCCGCACTAACAGTTGTTCCTTCTGGATTGCAGTGCTACCCGAGGCATCGTCAGTATGTTGCGACCCGGATCACGAACTATGCTCAGGTGAAGACGATCTTCACGCCCCAGTTTGTCTACAGGGCGCAGCTATTCCATCTCAATTTGCTGGCCAGGGCAATCGACTACATTCTAGACAAAGAAGAGTATGCCGTGTACCGTAAGCTGCAGCCATTGGAGAGGATGAGCTGACTTAGGACCTGGTGAAATAGGCATCCCCAATGGGCCTGCCGAAGATGGTACCCGGGGTTTATTGAAGGCCCGGAACTCGAAGAATAAGAAGACTCGGAAGCCCATTTAGTGTTAAGGAAAGATAGATTGTATTAGGAAAGATAGAGATTTGTAATCTTACGGGTTGAGTACGAAACCCTCTCGAACTCTGTAACTTGTGTATTACGAAACCCTCGGCTCCACCCTCTATATAAGGGGGAGTCGAGGGACGAAGAAAGGATCGAATCTACTGTCAACATAACCCTAGTTTTCATAATCAGCGAGTACTTTTCGGCTGAAACCTTCGAGATCCACTTGCCCTCTACTTCTAGCAAAACCCTAGTCTATAATCTGTAGGCATTGACAAATTAATCCTTTGTCAATTGGCGCCGTCTGTGGGGATTAGAGGTTGCAAGGAGCTGATCTCGATGGCACGTCTAGAATCGTCGACTTCGTCGGTGGCCAGCAATGCGATGGATCGAGGTAAACGGGAAAAAACTGATCTAGTCGATTTTATTCCTCACCCGCCCTCCCGTATGGATGCATGTGCCTATCTGGAGGAGCCCATCGTCATGACGTTCGGAGAATTCCGATTTGGCATCAACAAGGAAGGATCCTACCGTCTCGAAGTTCCGATCTCGTCGGAATTTTCAGCGGTCGATTCTAACTTTTCGTCGAAAGACGAGGAGTTTTCGTCGCCACGCTTTGTCGACACCAAGGCAAGCGGAAAGCTCGCCAAGATCTTCAGCAACACATCTGTCGAGTCGTCTGCGGACTCCTTTATAAGCAGCGATTTCGACAGCGTCGACAGCTTCAACTTCATCGATAAGTCTGCTGCCATCGGAAAGGTCTTCACCAATCTATACGATGGTGTCACCAATCTCGACAAAAATCAATACGCAAAATACCATCAAATCTGTGCAATTGAAGAGGCAGGCCGAACAGAACCAGAGACATCAGAGGCTTTCGACGATTTGGGAAATCCATACGTCGATCCCGCTGATCTTAGAAGAGGCTTAGGCACTAAATATGCTGGGTCTTCATCTCGCGTAAGAGTTCAACTCCCGCGAGAAGCATGGGACGAGGGCCGCAAAAGCCATGGATAGTTCGGAACCAATGACCACCACTTGCTACCGTACAAGAACTCCAAGCATATCAATATAGACTTGCTCGGGTAAGTAGAGAGCTGGAAAAACAGACGAGCATCCTTGAATAGGAGAAAGAGGCGGCCTCCGCGTCTAGCGAGCGTCGAGCGAGGCTCGGTCGACAATCGAAACTTCGGCAGATAGCCATAGAGAGGCTCGAAGGAGAGCGAGATCTCGGCTGCAAAATATACCTGAAGAAGAGAGAGGAAACATAATTCAAAATCTCGACATGTCCTTCATGACGATTGATACAAGGGGAAATATCATCCCGAAAACGCCAGAAGCAGGATACATGTGAAAGTATAGAGATGGTAAACCTAGAGGGGGGGTGAATAGGTTTCTACAGATTTTAATTCTTTCTTTGCAATATTAGGCTTTGCGGAATACAAAGGTGAGCCTAATGCAAACTAGGTGAAGCAACCTATATGAGGATACAACTAACTCGAGCACGAAGGCTCTCACGAGCGATTAAATCACAAGTAAGGAGTTCGGTTAGAGATAACCGATAGCACGCGGAGACGAGGATGTATTCCCGTGTTCCCTTGCTTTGCAACAAGGTACGTCACGTTTGGAGGAGTGGAGGTCCCACGAAGGATTCCCCGCGCCATGAAGGCTCACCCTATTCTCCGGAGCCTATCCCACGAAGGAATAGCTCTCTCACTTGTGGTATACTTTGAGGTAGCCTCCAAACCTTCACAATCTTGCCCGGAGCAGATCCACAGCCCGGATGCTTCCAGACTCCTCTTGCCCACCTAGGGTTTCCAAGGAACCCTAGGAAGCAAACTTCTTGATGAATACAAGGGGGAATGAGATTTGGCTTGGTAGAACGGTAGATCGGGTCCTCCTCTATCGTTTCCCCGGAGGGATTTGAGTTTGGGTGAAGGAGGAGGGAGATCTGAGGCTTTTGGTGTTCCTAACAATGGAGTATGAGAGAAGGAGCTCAAGAACAGCTTGTAGTGTAGTGCCTAACTGTTCAGAGGTAGAAGAAGGCCTATTTATAGTGTTCTTCGAAATATGGCCGTTGGTCACTTGCCACATCAGCGGATTCCTCGAGGAGCCCGGTCGGCCGGATGCGGCGCCGGACGGGCGGGTCCACAGCCCGGTCGGACCGGGCCCCGGCCGAGGCGGCCGGTTTCCAACCGGAGCTGGGACCGGGTCTTGACCGGGCAGGCGCCATTCTTTGCTTGGATAGTGCCCGGATGGCACGGGCGCAAAGGCCGGTTGCGGACCGGGACGCCCGGTCTGGAGCCCGGTCCCGGCCGAGCCAGAGACCGGAGCAGCCGGTTCAAACCGGGCTGGCGACCGGACACTGACCGGACAGCTCTTCATTCTTTACTGGATCTTGTCCGGATGGCACCGGTCCTTGGTCCGGTTGGTGACCGGGTGGTCCGGCGCCAGGGCCGGTCCGACCGGATCTGGGACCGGCCAGTCTCTGGAAAACCTTGCTGATTCTTCATCGAATTGGGGGGTCTCCTGTTGCCTTCTTGTTCCATCGATACACCATTATACCTCTTTGGCTAATACCTGTGAATTATCTTGTAGACATGTATTAGTACAAATACTCTAGCACGGTGTCATAGTTACCAAAATAATGGATAAGGGTAAAATACCCTTACAATCTCCCCTTTTTGGTATACGATGACAAACCGAGCTAGAGTCACATATAAATATTATGATAAGCTTTAAACCTTGATTCCATATAAGATATTGAGACGGCTCCCCCATAAAGTGTGCACTTGGAGAATTTGCGTTTGAATGCAAAGTGCAACACTAGTGGATCATGAGAAGCTCCCCCAATATCTTTAGGAAACAAGCATGGTATGGAGATGTGCATATCAAGATATATAAGCATAGCATACATAAAACATCCTAACATAGAGTAGCACACATAATATTCGTCCATACACAAATTATTCGAAGTAGCAAATCCAAATGATTCTTAAGAAATCAAAGCAAACAAGCACAAGCCATATAAGAATCAAATAAAGCAACACCCATGGCTTGTGGCAATCAAAGAACCCCGTGGTCCTAGACTCTACTCTCTTCTCCCCCTTTGGCATCGGAAGATCAAAAAGGCGAAGAAAAAAGGAGAGATGCTAGCGTTCCCATCAATAGAACTCGGTCCCCTCGGATGGAGAGCTGCCATCACCATCCTCATCGTCATCCTCTCCATCATCATCATCGCCATTGTCATCCTCATCACCTTCATCCTCTTCATCATCATCAGCAGCATGAGGTGCACACGCAGGCCTAGGAGGTGGACCACCAAAGTACAAGGAAGGATCAAAGTTCTGGAACATCTCATCAGAAAGGAGAGGCATCTCCCAGTTTGGTGCATGGACAGGCTCCAACTCAGGACCAGGAGGGGGAACAGGTGCATTCCTAGTAGCCATGAACTCATTTTGGCGCCTCCTTGTCTCTTGGTTCAAAGAAAGACTTTGATGTGCAACATCATTGGTATTTTTGCACATCCGCCATAGGCTAGAGAAGAACCGTGAGACACCATGCTTCGTGGGCTCCTAGAGTAGCCGGAGGCGGCATGATCATGGCTTTCCTTGGACCGGCGCTCGAAGGCATCATGGCGGGGACGTCCGGTCTATCACCTTGGGCGATTACCTTGAAGGCTGCCATCCTGACCCGTTCACCTTGCGTATTGAGAGGTGCTGGCACAACCCTGTTGATGAGCAGCTGAACGTACTGGGCAAGGTTAGGAGTCAACCGTTCACGAACACAGCGGCGTAACTCACAGTAGATGAGATCACAACCGTCAATAAGTTTCTGGTGCTCAGGATGGCAGTAGTACATCAAGTTCAGATGGTATGCACGGCATTCACTTGTATCGCCGATCTTGCTGATGAGACTCTCACGGAATAGCTTGGCGAGTATAAGGTAGGAGTAGTACATGCCAGAGATGCTGGGAGGTCCAGGTGTGGGGTCCGGAGGATAGCAAAAGGCAATGTCCCCTCTGGTGAACGTCTGCTGAGAATATATCTTGAAACCACGAGCACGGCCTCCACCAAACCCCAAGGCTTCACAGAAATCAAGATAGTTGCAAGTGTATTTCTGTTTGCCCGTCATCCAAGTCATAGTCCGAGCTGCATCATCATGGAAAAAGACTGTGCAATGAAACTGTCTCACCAAGATTGGACAGTAGCACCCATCAGAAGGTGTCAAACACATAAGATCATACAATCCCATCCGCCTCAAGGTCTCAACCACAAAGCGAAACTTGGTGGCTTCATACATTCCAATGACATCCTTGATGGCCTTGGGCATAACAATGGTGCCTGTCTTCATGTGCTCTTGGGAGTTATAGTAGTCGTCCCACATGACTTGCTTTGTGTCTTGGTCCAGAAAAATTTATCTCCCTCTGTGTATGTAGGTTCCTCAAAACGATAGGGGTTGGACTCTTTGAGTCTTCTCCATGCACCAACCTGTACATTACCAACATGGAATGTTGGCAATACCTCATCACCATCTTGAGCTACATGTTTATCTTTTCTCTTATTGGCCGGATGACTTGATGCGTCCCCTAGGCTGAGCTGCCACCGATTGGGCTGAGCTGCACGGCCACTAGCACGGCGTGGTGGAGCCGCTTGCAAGCCTTCCTCTTGGCGGTAGTGCCACGATCCTCACCGCTCCAACTTCCGGTGAGTC
>NW_025900734.1:0-18275 GCF_022539505.1 Lolium rigidum | reverse complement strand
CTGTGGACCCCGGTCCAATTCTCTTTACTGAAATACAATCTACTCGCAATACTTGTTTCTACCGTTTTCTCTCGCAAACAATCATCTTCCACACAATACGGTTAATCCTTTGTTACAGCAAGCCGGTGAGATTGACAACCTCACTGTTTCGTTGGGGCAAAGTAGTTTGGTTGTGTTGTGCAGGTTCCACGTTGGCGCCGGAATCTCCGGTGTTGCGCCGCACTACATCCCGCCGCCATCAACCTTCAACGTGCTTCTTGGCTCCTCCTGGTTCGATAAACCTTGGTTTCTTTCCGAGGGAAAACTTGCTGCTGTGCGCATCATACCTTCCTCTTGGGGTTGCCCAACGAACGTGTGAAATACACGCCATCAAGCTCTTTTTCTGGCGCCGTTGCCGGGGAGATCAAGACACGCTGCAAGGGGAGTCTCCACTTCTCAATCTCTTTACTTTGTTTTTGTCTTGCTTTATTTTATTTACTACTTTGTTTGCTGCACTTAAATCAAAACACAAAAAAATTAGTTGCTAGCTTTACTTTATTTGCTATCTTGTTTGCTATATCGAAAACACAAAAAAATTAGTTTACTTGCATTTACTTTATCTAGTTTGCTTTATTTACTATTGCTAAAATGGCCAACGCTGAAAATACTAAGTTGTGTGACTTCACAACCACAAATAATAATGATTTCTTATGCACACCTATTGCTCCACCTGCTACTACAGCAGAATTCTTTGAAATTAAACCTCGCTTTATCGAATCTTGTCATGAACAATCAATTTTCCGGAATTAGTTCTGATGATGCTGCTGCCCACCTTAATAATTTTGTTGAACTATGCGAAATGCAAAAATATAAAGATGTAGATGGTGATATTATTAAACTAAAATTGTTTCCTTTCTCATTAAGAGGAAGAGCTAAAGATTGGTTGCTATCTCTCGCCTAAGAATAGTATTGATTCATGGACTAAATGCAAGGATGCTTTTATTGGTAGATATTATCCCCCTGCTAAAATTATATCTTTGAGGAGTAGCATAATGAATTTTAAACAATTAGATACTGAACATGTTGCTCAAGCTTGGGAAAGAATGAAATCTCTCGGTTAAAAATTGCCCAACCCATGGACTGACTACTTGGATGATCATCCAAACCTTCTATGCAGGACTAAATTTTTCTTCGCGGAATTTATTGGATTCAGCTGCTGGAGGTACCTTTATGTCCATCACTCTTGGTGAAGCAACAAAGCTTCTTGATAATATGATGATAAACTACTCTGAATGGCACACGGAAAGAGCTCCACAAGGTAAGAAGGTAAATTCTGTCGAAGAAACCTCTTCCTTGAATGATAAGGTTGATGCACCATCCTTCGATAATACTTGATACACACTTTCGCGCCTAGCTGAAAGGCGTTAAAGAAAAGCGCTTATGGGAGACAACCCATGTTTTTACCTACAGTACTTTGTTTTTATTTTGTGTCTTGGAAGTTGTTCACTACTGTAGCAACCTCTCCTTATCTTAGTTTTGAGTTTTGTTGTGCCAAGTTAAGCCGTTGATAGAAAAGTAAGTACTAGATTTGGATTACTGCGCAGTTCCAGATTTCTTTGCTGTCACGAATCTGAGCCCACTGCCCTGCAGGAAGCTCAGAAAATTATGCCAATTTACGTGCATGATCCTCAGATATGTACGCAACTTTCATTCAATTTGAGCATTTTCATTTGAGCAAGTCTGGTGCCATTTTAAAATTCGTCAATACGAACTGTTCTGTTTTGACAGATTCTGCCTTTTATTTCGCATTGCCTCTTTCGCTATGTTGGATGAATTTCTTTGATCCACTAATGTCCAGTAGCATTATGCAATGTCCAGAAGTGTTAAGAATGAGTGTGTCACCTCTGAATATGTCAATTTATATTGTGCACTAACCCTCTAATGAGTTGTTTCGAGTTTGGTGTGGAGGAAGTTTTCAAGGATCAAGAGAGGAGTATGATGCAACATGATCAAGGAGAGTGAAAGCTCTAAGCTTGGGGATGCACCCGGTGGTTCACCCCTGCATATATCAAGAAGACTCAAGCGTCTAAGCTTGGGGATGCCCAAGGCATCCCCTTCTTCATCAACAAATTATCAGGTTCCTCCCCCGAAACTACATTTTTATTCGGCCACATCTTATGTGCTTTTTCTTGGAGCGTCGTTTTGTTTTTGTTTTTGTTTTGTTTGAATAAAATGGATCCTAGCATTCACTTTATGGGAGAGATACACACTCCGCTGTAGCATATGGACAAATATGTCCTTGGTTTCTACTCATAGTATTCATGGCGAAGTTTCTCCTTCGTTAAATTGTTATATGGTTGGAATTGGAAAATGATACATGTAGTAATTGCTATAAATGTTTTGGGTAATGTGATACTTGGCAATTGTTGTGCTCATGTTTAAGCTCTTGCATCATATGCTTTGCACCCATTAATGAAGAAATACATAGAGCATGCTAAAATTTGGTTTGCATATTTGGTTTCTCTAAGGTCTAGATAATTTCTAGTTTTGAGTTTGAACAACAAGGAAGACGGTATAGAGTATTATAATGCTTTCAATATGTTTTTTATGTGAGTTTTGCTGTACTAGTTCATCCTTGTGTTTGCCTCAAATAACCTTGCTAGCCTAAACCTTGTATCGAGAGGGAATACTTCTCATGCATCCAAAATACTTGAGCCAACCACTATGCCATTTGTGTCCACCATACCTACCTACTACATGGTATTTTCCAGCCATTCCAAAGTAAATTGCTTGAGTGCTACCTTTAAAATTCCATCATTCACCTTTGCAATATATAGCTCATGGGACAAATAGCTTAAAAACTATTGTGGTATTGAATATGTAATTATGCACTTTATCTCTTATTAAGTTGCTTGTTGTGCGATAACCATGTTTATCGGGGAACGCCATCAACTCATTGTTGAATTTCATGTGAGTTGCTATGCATGTTCGTCTTGTCTCGAAGTAAGGGCGATCTACACCGAGTTGAATGGTTTGAGCATGCATATTGTGAGAGAAGAACATTGGGCCGCTAACTAAAGCCATGTTCCATGGTGGAAGTTTCAGTTTTGGACAAACATCCTCAAATCTCTAATGAGAAAAGAATTAATTGTTGTTGAATGCTTAAAGCATTAAAAGAGGAGTCCATTATCTCGTTGTCTATGTTGTCCCGGTATGGATGTCTAAGTTGAGAATAATCAAAAGCGAGAAATCCAAATGCGAGCTTTCTCCTTAGACCTTTGTACAGGCGGCATAGAGGTACCCCTTTGTGATACTTGGTTAAAGCATATGTATTGCGGTGATAATCCAGGTAGTCCAAGCTAATTAGGACAAGGTGCGAGCACTATTAGTACACTATGCATGAGGCTTGCAACTTATAAGATATAATTTACATGATGCATATGCTTTATTACTACCGTTGACAAAATTGTTTCATGTTTTCAAAATCAAAGCTCTAGCACAAATATAGCAATCGATGCTTTTCCTCTATGAGGACCATTCTTTTACTTTTATGTTGAGTCAGTTCACCTATTTCTCTCCACCTCAAGAAGCAAACACTTGTGTGAACTGTGCATTGATTCTTACATACTTGCTTATTGCACTTATTATATTACTCTATGTTGACAATATCCATGAGATATACATGTTACAAGTTGAAAGCAACTGCTGAAACTTAATCTTCTTTTGTGTTGCTTCAATACCTTTACTTCGAATTATTGCTTTATGAGTTAACTCTTATGCAAGACTTATTGATGCTTGTCTTGAAATGCTATTCATGAAAAGTCCTTGCTTTATGATTCACTTGTTTACTCATGTCATACACATTGTTTCGATCGCTGCATTCTCTACATATGCTTTACAAATAGTATGATCAAGTTTATGATGGCATGTCACTCCGTAAATTATCTTTGTTATCGTTTTACCTCGCTCGGGACGAGCAGTAACTAAGCTTGGGGATGCTGATACGTCTCCAACGTATCGATAATTTCTTGTGTTCCATGCCACATTATTGATGTTATCTACATGTTTTATGCACACTTTATATCATATTCGTGCATTTTCCGGAACTAACCTATTAACAAGATGCCGAAGTGCCGCTTCGTTGTTTTCGCTGTTTTTGGTTTCAGAAATCCTAGTAAAGAAATATTCTCGGAATTGGACGAAATAAAAGCCCGGAGGCCTATTTTCTCACGAAGCTTCCGAAGTCCGAAGGAGAGACGAAGAGGGGCCACGGGGTGGCCAAACCCTAGGGCGGCGCGGCCCCACCCCCGGCCGCGCCGGCCCGTGGTTTGGGCCCCCGTGCCGCCTCTTGACTTGCCCTTCCGCCTACAAATAGCCTCCGTGACGAAACCCCCGCACCGAGAGCCACGATACGGAAAACATTACCGAGACGCCGTCGCCGCCGATCCCATCTCGGGGGATCCCGGAGATCGCTCTCCGGCACCCCGCCGGAGAGGGGAATCATCTCCCGGAGGACTCTACACCGCCATGGTCGCCTCCGGAGTGATGAGTGAGTAGTCTACCCCCGGACTATGGGTCCATAGCAGTAGCTAGATGGTTGTCTTCTCCCCATTGTGCTATCATTGTCGGATCTTGTGAGCTGCCTATCATGATCAAGATCATCTATATGTAATTCTATATGTTGCGTTTGTTGGGATCCGATGAATAGAGAATACTTGTTATGTTGATTATCAAAGTTATGCTTATGTGTTGTTTATGATCTTGCATGCTCTCCGTTATTAGTAGATGCTCTGGCCAAGTAGATGCTTTTAACTCCAAGAGGGAGTACTTATGCTCGATAGTGGGTTCATGCCCGCATTGACACCGGGACGAGTGACGTAAAGTTCTAAGGTTGTGTTGTGCTCGTTGCCACTAGGGATAAAACATTGATGCTATGTCTAAGGATGTAGTTGTTGATTACATTACGCACCATACTTAATGCAATTGTCCGTTGCTTTGCAACTTAATACTGGAGGGGGTTCGGATGATAACCTCGAAGGTGGACTTTTTAGGCATAGATGCAGCTTGGATGGCGGTCTATGTACTTTGTCGTAATGCCCAATTAAATCTCACTATACTCATCATGATATGTATGTGCATGGTCATGCTCTCTTTATTTGTCAATTGCCCAACCGTAATTTGTTCACCCAACATGCTGTTCGTCTTATGGGAGAGACACCTCTAGTGAACTGTGGACCCCGGTCCAATTCTCTTTACTCGAAATACAATCTACTCGCAATACTTGTTTCTACTCGTTTTCTCTGCAAACAATCATCTTCCACACAATACGGTTAATCCTTTGTTACAGCAAGCCGGTGAGATTGACAACCTCACTCGTTTCGTTGGGGCAAAGTAGTTTGGTTGTGTTGTGCAGGTTCCACGTTGGCGCCGGAATCTCCGGTGTTGCGCCGCACTACATCCCGCCGCCATCAACCTTCAACGTGCTTCTTGGCTCCTCCTGGTTCGATAAACCTTGGTTTCTTTCTCGAGGGAAAACTTGCTGCTGTGCGCATCATACCTTCCTCTTGGGGTTGCCCAACGAACGTGTGAAATACACGCCATCAAGCTCTTTTTCTGGCGCCGTTGCCGGGGAGATCAAGACACGCTGCAAGGGGAGTCTCCACTTCTCAATCTCTTTACTTTGTTTTTGTCTTGCTTTATTTTATTTACTACTTTGTTTGCTGCACTTAAATCAAAACACAAAAAAATTAGTTGCTAGCTTTACTTTATTTGCTATCTTGTTTGCTATATCGAAAACACAAAAAAATTAGTTTACTTGCATTTACTTTATCTAGTTTGCTTTATTTACTATTGCTAAAATGGCCAACGCTGAAAATACTAAGTTGTGTGACTTCACAACCACAAATAATAATGATTTCTTATGCACACCTATTGCTCCACCTGCTACTACAGCAGAATTCTTTGAAATTAAACCTGCTTTATCGAATCTTGTCATGAACAATCAATTTTCTCGGAATTAGTTCTGATGATGCTGCTGCCCACCTTAATAATTTTGTTGAACTATGCGAAATGCAAAAATATAAAGATGTAGATGGTGATATTATTAAACTAAAATTGTTTCCTTTCTCATTAAGAGGAAGAGCTAAAGATTGGTTGCTATCTCTGCCTAAGAATAGTATTGATTCATGGACTAAATGCAAGGATGCTTTTATTGGTAGATATTATCCCCCGCTAAAATTATATCTTTGAGGAGTAGCATAATGAATTTTAAACAATTAGATACTGAACATGTTGCTCAAGCTTGGGAAAGAATGAAATCTCTGGTTAAAAATTGCCCAACCCATGGACTGACTACTTGGATGATCATCCAAACCTTCTATGCAGGACTAAATTTTTCTTCGCGGAATTTATTGGATTCAGCTGCTGGAGGTACCTTTATGTCCATCACTCTTGGTGAAGCAACAAAGCTTCTTGATAATATGATGATAAACTACTCCGAATGGCACACGGAAAGAGCTCCACAAGGTAAGAAGGTAAATTCTGTCGAAGAAACCTCTTCCTTGAATGATAAGGTTGATGCACCATCCTTCGATAATACTTGATACACACTTTCTGCGCCTAGCTGAAAGGCGTTAAAGAAAAGCGCTTATGGGAGACAACCCATGTTTTTACCTACAGTACTTTGTTTTTATTTTGTGTCTTGGAAGTTGTTCACTACTGTAGCAACCTCTCCTTATCTTAGTTTTGAGTTTTGTTGTGCCAAGTTAAGCCGTTGATAGAAAAGTAAGTACTAGATTTGGATTACTGCGCAGTTCCAGATTTCTTTGCTGTCACGAATCTGAGCCCACTGCCCTGCAGGAAGCTCAGAAAATTATGCCAATTTACGTGCATGATCCTCAGATATGTACGCAACTTTCATTCAATTTGAGCATTTTCATTTGAGCAAGTCTGGTGCCATTTTAAAATTCGTCAATACGAACTGTTCTGTTTTGACAGATTCTGCCTTTTATTTCGCATTGCCTCTTTCGCTATGTTGGATGAATTTCTTTGATCCACTAATGTCCAGTAGCATTATGCAATGTCCAGAAGTGTTAAGAATGAGTGTGTCACCTCTGAATATGTCAATTTATATTGTGCACTAACCCTCTAATGAGTTGTTTCGAGTTTGGTGTGGAGGAAGTTTTCAAGGATCAAGAGAGGAGTATGATGCAACATGATCAAGGAGAGTGAAAGCTCTAAGCTTGGGGATGCACCCGGTGGTTCACCCCTGCATATATCAAGAAGACTCAAGCGTCTAAGCTTGGGGATGCCCAAGGCATCCCCTTCTTCATCAACAAATTATCAGGTTCCTCCCCTGAAACTACATTTTTATTCGGCCACATCTTATGTGCTTTTTCTTGGAGCGTCGTTTTGTTTTTGTTTTTGTTTTGTTTGAATAAAATGGATCCTAGCATTCACTTTATGGGAGAGATACACACTCCGCTGTAGCATATGGACAAATATGTCCTTGGTTTCTACTCATAGTATTCATGGCGAAGTTTCTCCTTCGTTAAATTGTTATATGGTTGGAATTGGAAAATGATACATGTAGTAATTGCTATAAATGTTTTGGGTAATGTGATACTTGGCAATTGTTGTGCTCATGTTTAAGCTCTTGCATCATATGCTTTGCACCCATTAATGAAGAAATACATAGAGCATGCTAAAATTTGGTTTGCATATTTGGTTTCTCTAAGGTCTAGATAATTTCTAGTTTTGAGTTTGAACAACAAGGAAGACGGTATAGAGTATTATAATGCTTTCAATATGTTTTTTATGTGAGTTTTGCTGTACTAGTTCATCCTTGTGTTTGCCTCAAATAACCTTGCTAGCCTAAACCTTGTATCGAGAGGGAATACTTCTCATGCATCCAAAATACTTGAGCCAACCACTATGCCATTTGTGTCCACCATACCTACCTACTACATGGTATTTTCCAGCCATTCCAAAGTAAATTGCTTGAGTGCTACCTTTAAAATTCCATCATTCACCTTTGCAATATATAGCTCATGGGACAAATAGCTTAAAAACTATTGTGGTATTGAATATGTAATTATGCACTTTATCTCTTATTAAGTTGCTTGTTGTGCGATAACCATGTTTACTGGGGAACGCCATCAACTCATTGTTGAATTTCATGTGAGTTGCTATGCATGTTCGTCTTGTCCGAAGTAAGGGCGATCTACACTGAGTTGAATGGTTTGAGCATGCATATTGTGAGAGAAGAACATTGGGCCGCTAACTAAAGCCATGTTCCATGGTGGAAGTTTCAGTTTTGGACAAACATCCTCAAATCTCTAATGAGAAAAGAATTAATTGTTGTTGAATGCTTAAAGCATTAAAAGAGGAGTCCATTATCTCGTTGTCTATGTTGTCCCGGTATGGATGTCTAAGTTGAGAATAATCAAAAGCGAGAAATCCAAATGCGAGCTTTCTCCTTAGACCTTTGTACAGGCGGCATAGAGGTACCCCTTTGTGATACTTGGTTAAAGCATATGTATTGCGGTGATAATCCAGGTAGTCCAAGCTAATTAGGACAAGGTGCGAGCACTATTAGTACACTATGCATGAGGCTTGCAACTTATAAGATATAATTTACATGATGCATATGCTTTATTACTACCGTTGACAAAATTGTTTCATGTTTTCAAAATCAAAGCTCTAGCACAAATATAGCAATCGATGCTTTTCCTCTATGAGGACCATTCTTTTACTTTTATGTTGAGTCAGTTCACCTATTTCTCTCCACCTCAAGAAGCAAACACTTGTGTGAACTGTGCATTGATTCTTACATACTTGCTTATTGCACTTATTATATTACTCTATGTTGACAATATCCATGAGATATACATGTTACAAGTTGAAAGCAACTGCTGAAACTTAATCTTCTTTTGTGTTGCTTCAATACCTTTACTTCGAATTATTGCTTTATGAGTTAACTCTTATGCAAGACTTATTGATGCTTGTCTTGAAATGCTATTCATGAAAAGTCCTTGCTTTATGATTCACTTGTTTACTCATGTCATACACATTGTTTCGATCGCTGCATTCTCTACATATGCTTTACAAATAGTATGATCAAGTTTATGATGGCATGTCACTCCAGAAATTATCTTTGTTATCGTTTTACCTGCTCGGGACGAGCAGAACTAAGCTTGGGGATGCTGATACGTCTCCAACGTATCGATAATTTCTTGTGTTCCATGCCACATTATTGATGTTATCTACATGTTTTATGCACACTTTATATCATATTCGTGCATTTTCCGGAACTAACCTATTAACAAGATGCCGAAGTGCCGATTCTTGTTTTCTCGCTGTTTTTGGTTTCAGAAATCCTAGTAAAGAAATATTCTCGGAATTGGACGAAATAAAAGCCCAGAGGCCTATTTTCTCACGAAGCTTCCGGAAGTCCGAAGGAGAGACGAAGAGGGGCCACGGGGTGGCCAAACCCTAGGGCGGCGCGGCCCCACCCCGGCCGCGCCGGCCCGTGGTTTGGGCCCCCGTGCCGCCTCTTGACTTGCCCTTCCGCCTACAAATAGCCTCCGTGACGAAACCCCCAGTACCGAGAGCCACGATACGGAAAACATTACCGAGACGCCGTCGCCGCCGATCCCATCTCGGGGGATCCTCGGAGATCGCCTCCGGCACCCTGCCGGAGAGGGGAATCATCTCCCGGAGGACTCTACACCGCCATGGTCGCCTCCGGAGTGATGAGTGAGTAGTCTACCCCTGGACTATGGGTCCATAGCAGTAGCTAGATGGTTGTCTTCTCCCCATTGTGCTATCATTGTCGGATCTTGTGAGCTGCCTATCATGATCAAGATCATCTATATGTAATTCTATATGTTGCGTTTGTTGGGATCCGATGAATAGAGAATACTTGTTATGTTGATTATCAAAGTTATGCTTATGTGTTGTTTATGATCTTGCATGCTCTCCGTTATTAGTAGATGCTCTGGCCAAGTAGATGCTTTTAACTCCAAGAGGGAGTACTTATGCTCGATAGTGGGTTCATGCCTGCATTGACACCTGGGACAGGTGACGAAAGTTCTAAGGTTGTGTTGTGCTTGTTGCCACTAGGGATAAAACATTGATGCTATGTCTAAGGATGTAGTTGTTGATTACATTACGCACCATACTTAATGCAATTGTCTGTTGCTTTGCAACTTAATACTGGAGGGGGTTCGGATGATAACTCCGAAGGTGGACTTTTTAGGCATAGATGCAGTTGGATGGCGGTCTATGTACTTTGTCGTAATGCCCAATTAAATCTCACTATACTCATCATGATATGTATGTGCATGGTCATGCTCTCTTTATTTGTCAATTGCCCAACTCGTAATTTGTTCACCCAACATGCTGTTCGTCTTATGGGAGAGACACCTCTAGTGAACTGTGGACCCCGGTCAAATTCTCTTTACTTGAAATACAATCTACTGCAATACTTGTTTCTACTTGTTTTCTCTGCAAACAATCATCTTCCACACAATACGGTTAATCCTTTGTTACAGCAAGCCGGTGAGATTGACAACCTCACTCGTTTCGTTGGGGCAAAGTAGTTTGGTTGTGTTGTGCAGGTTCCACGTTGGCGCCGGAATCTCCGGTGTTGCGCCGCACTACATCCCGCCGCCATCAACCTTCAACGTGCTTCTTGGCTCCTCCTGGTTCGATAAACCTTGGTTTCTTTCTGAGGGAAAACTTGCTGCTGTGCGCATCATACCTTCCTCTTGGGGTTGCCCAACGAACGTGTGAAATACACGCCATCAATATTCAACAAAGGTAAAAGTTGATGGCGTCCCCAGAAACATGGTTACCGCTCAACAAGCAACTTATTAAGAAATAAGACACATAAGTACATATTCTTCACCACGATAGTTTTTAAGGCTATTTGTCCCATGAGCTATATATTGCAAAGACAAAGAATAGAAGTTTTAAAGGTAGCACTCAAGTAATGTACTTTGGAATGGCGGAGAAATACCATGTGGTAGGTAGGTATGGTGGACACAAATGGCATGGTTATTGGCTCAAGGATTTGGATGCACGAGAAGAATTCCTCTCACTACAAGGCTAGGCTAGCAAGGTTGTTTGAAGCAAACTCAGGTATAAAAGGTGCAACAAAGCTCACATATGAACATATTGTAACTATTATAAGACTTTACATTGTCTCCTTGTTGTTCAAACACCTCAACCAGAAAATATCTAGACTCTAGAGATCAATCATGCAAACCAAATTTTAACAAGCTCTATGTAGTTATTCATTAATGGGTACAAGGTACATGATGCAAGAGCTTAAACAAGATCTATATGAGCATAACAATTGCCAAGTATCACATTATTCAAGACATTAAACCATTTACCACATGCGGCATTTTCCGTTTCCAACCATATAGCAATGAATGAAGTAGTCCAACTTTCGCAATGAACATTAAAGATGAAGCTAAGAACATATGTGTTCATACGAAACAGCGGAGCGTGTCTCTCTCCCAAACAAAGAATGCTAGGATCCGATTTATTCAAACAAAAACAAAAACAAAAACAAACAGACGCTCCAAGTAAAGCACATAAGATGTGACGGAATAAAAATATAGTTTCACTAGAGGAACCCGATAAGTTGTCGATGAAGAAGGGATGCCTTGGGCATCCCCAAGCTTAGACGCTTGAGTCTTCTTAAAATATGCAGGGATGAACCACGGGGGCATCCCCAAGCTTTGACTTTTCACTCTTCTTGATCATATTGTATCATCCTCCTCTCTTGACCCTTGAAAACTTCCTCCACACCAAACTCGAAACAAACTCATTAGAGGGTCAGTGCATAATTCATATATTCAGAGGTGACATAATCATTCTTAACACTTCTGGACATTGCACAAAGCTACTGAAAGTTAATGGAACAAAGAAATCCATCTAACATAGCAAAACAGGCAATGCGAAATAAAAGGCAGAATCTGTCAAAACAGAACAGTTCGTAAAGACGAATTTTAAAGTGGCACCAGACTTGCTCAGATGAAAATGCCCAAATTGAATGAAAGTTGCGTACATATCTGTGGATCACGCACGTAAATTGGCAGATTTTTTTAATTTTTCTACAGAGACTACTGCTCATATTCGTGACAGCAAGAAATCTGTTCCTGCGCAGCAATCCAAATCTAGTATTGGCTTTACTATCAAAGACTTTGTTTGGCACAACAATGCAATAAAATAAAGATAAGGAGAGGTTGCTACAGTAGTAACAACTTCCAAGACTCAAATATAAAACAAAGTGCAGAAGTAAAATAATGGGTTGTCTCCCATAAGCGCTTTTCTTTAACGCCTTTCAGCTAGGCGCAGAAAGTGTGTATCAAGTATTATCGAGACATGAAGCATCAACATTACCTCGGGCATTACGCCTACCTTTCTTATTCTTTTTCTTACCCTTTGATTTAGGGAATACATGTCTACCTCCTGGTGTAGAGGTGAATTTTAGGGTGCCTTCTCCCACATCTATGACTGGTCCCAATAGTTTCAGCAGGGATCTTCCGAGTGTGATTTGTCCTGTTCCTACACATTCAATAACAAGATAATCAGTGGATATTGTTCTTCCAAGAATGGTTGTATGCACACCCTTGGCTATTCCCTTAGGAATTATAACAGAGTTATCAATAAGAGTTATTCCTTCTCCCCCTTCAACAAGTCCCCAAAGTGTCAAAGATTCATAAATACTCTTAGGCATAAGGCAATATTCAGACATAATATCACAATTGGCATGAAAAGTTTCACCACCTATAACAACTTTAATAGTAGGGTCCCATATTGAAGGTTCAGAGTTCACCAAAACTTGATCAAGACGGTTACGAACATACCTATAATTTTTTTCCAAGCAAGATGCACTTGTCTCAAGAGTGTTTAATCTATTATAGATGCTATTAAGAGTTGAATCAAAGTTGTTAGCTGAACTATGTGATGCGACCAATTTTTTTATGGCATTAAAAGCTTGATCACCGTCGCAATGAAGGAAATCTCCTCCCACTACAACATCCAAGGCATATCTATAGCGAATCATAAGCCCAAAATAAAAGTTACTAAGGAGCAAACTTAGAGTCATTTGAGGTTCAGCTTTACGATAAGAATCAAAAATTCTGGACCAAGCATCTTTAAAACTCTCCTCATCCCCTTGTTTAAAAGTGAAGACTAATTCCTCAGGTGAAGAAGTAACAGGTGCAAAGCTAGACATGATAACAAAAGTAAAATGCAAGTAACTAATTTTTTTGTGTTTTTAATATGGAGAACAAGACAGTAAATAAAGTAAAACTAGCAACTAATTTTTTTTGTGTTTTGATATAATGCAGCAAACAAAGCAGTAAATAAAGTAAAGCAAGACAAAAACAAAGTAAAGAGATTGGAAGTGGGAGACTCCCCTTGCAGCGTGTCTTGATCTCCCCGGCAACGGCGCCAGAAAAAGAGTTGTTGACGTGGGAGTTGAAAATCTTTGTGGTGTAACTTTTCTTCGTTCCCCGGCAACGGCGCCAGAAAAAGAGCTTGATGGGTGCAGTCGATACGTCCGTTGGGAACCCCAAGAGGAAGGTGTGATGCATACAGTAGCAAGTTTTCCCTCAGAAAGAAACCAAGGTTTATCGAACCAGTAGGAGCCAAGAAGCACGTTGAAGGTTGATGGTGGCGGAGTGTAGTGCGGCGCAACACCAGGGATTCCGGCGCCAACGTGGAACCTGCACAACACAATCACGGAACTTTGCCCCAACGTAACGGTGAGGTTGTCAATCTCACCGGCTTGCTATAAACAAAGGATTAGATGTATAGTGTGGATGATGATGGTTGTTTGCGAAGAACGAGTAAAGAACAATTGCGATAGATTGTATTTCAGATGTAAAGAATAGGACCGGGGTCCACAGATCACTAGCGGTGTCTCTCCCATAAGATAAGCAGATGTTGGGTGAACAAATTACAGTTGGGCAATTGACAAATAAAGAAGTCATAACAATGCACATATATATATCATGATGAGTACTATGAGATTTAATCAGGGCATTACGAAAAAGTACATAGACCGCTATCCAGCATGCATCTATGCCTAAAAAGTCCACTTTCAGGTTATCATCCGAACCCCTTCCAGTATTAAGTTGTAAACAACGAGACAATTGCATTAAGTATGGTGCGTAACGTAATCAACACAAATATCCTTAGACAAAGCATCGATGTTTTATCCCTAGTGGCAACAAGCACATCCACAATCTTAGAACTTTCACGTCACTCGTCCCGGATTTAATGGAGGCATGAACCCACTATCGAGCATAAATACTCCCTCTTGGAGTCACAAGTATCAACTTGGCCGAGCCTCTACTAGCAACGGAGAGCATGCAAGAACATAAATAACATATATGATAGATTGATAATCAACTTGACATAGTATTCAATATTCATCGGATCCCAACAAACACAACATGAAGGATTACAAATAGATGATCTTGATCATGATAGGCAGCTCACAAGATCTAACATGATAGCACAATGAGGAGAAGAAAACCATCTAGCTACTGCTATGGACCCATAGTCCAGGGGTGGACTACTCACACATCGATCCGGAGGCGATCATGGCGATGAAGAGACCTCCGGGAGATGATTCCCCTCTCCGGCAGGGTGCCGGAGGCGATCTCCTGAATCCCCCGAGATGGGATTGGCGGCGGCGGCGTCTCTGGAAGGTTTTCCGTATCGTGGCTCTCGGTACTGGGGGTTTCGCGACGAAGACCATAAGTAGGCGGAAGGGCAGAGTCGGGAGGGTCACGAGGGGCCCACACAACAGGGCCACGCGGCCAGCACCTGGGCCGCGCCGCCCTAGTGTGGCGCCACCTCGTGGCCCCACTTCGTTTCCTCTTCGGACTTCTGGAAGCTTCGTGGAAAAATAGGCCCCTGGGCGTTGATTTCGTCCAATTCCGAGAATATTTCCTTACTAGGATTTCTGAAACCAAAAACAGCAGAAAACATAGAATCGGCTCTTCGGCATCTCGTCAATAGGTTAGTGCCGGAAAATGCATAAATATGACATATAATGTGTATAAAACATGTGAGTATCATCATAAAAGTAGCATGGAACATAAGAAATTATAGATACGTTTGAGACGTATCAGATCACAGCCATCAATCTTCCTTACCCTGTCAGGATGGCAATAGTACATCATATTCAGGTGATAGTTCCTGACTTCACTGGTGTCGCCAGACTTGCTGATGAGACTCTCACGGAACATCTTGGCAAGAACAAGATATGAGTTGTACATCCCAGAGATAGTGGGAGGCCCGGGTGTAGGGTTCGCAGGATAGCAAAAGGAGATGTCACCCTTAGCAAGCTTAGACCGAGAATGAATCTTGTACCCTGGAGCACTGTCACCACCACAACCCATGGCTGCACGGAACTGAGAGTAGGTGCATGAGTACTTCTCCTTGCCAGTCATCCAAGTGATAGTGCGATCTTCATCATCATGGAAGAATACAGTGCAATGGAATTGACGGACAAGAAGAGGACAATAGATGATGTCAGCTTGTTCCTCATCGGGCTTTAGGAACACAAGATCATATAGTCCCAAACCCTTCAAAGTTTCAACCACAAAGCGGTACTTTGTGGCTTCATGCAAGGCAAGCTCGTCAGGGTTGATGGCCTTGGGCGTCACAACAGCGCCATTCTTCATACACTCGCGAGTGTCATAGAAACCTTCCCACATGGCTGCTTGAGTCTTGGTCCATAAGAACTTGTCCCCACCAAGGTAAGTCCGTTGCTCATAGCGATATGGATTCACCGTCCTCAAATCCTTCCAATCACCATGATGTGCGTCTGCTATATTGAAGGTTGGCACAATTTCATCATCCAGTTGAGCTGCGTGCTTATCCTTCCTCTTACCACCTCTTCCCCCAGCTGTGCTGCCAGTGTCATGAGCCTGAGGCGCTTTAGAAGGCATGCGGCCACTAGAACGGCGGGGTGGATCCACCGTAGGCCTTCCTCTCTTGGGAGGAGCGCCACGTCCTTCACCACTCCAACTATCTGTGAATGAGAAAATAGAGCAAGAATAGCAGTGGGGTAAGTGTACATGTTATCAATAAGAGGGAAGCCAAAAAGCATAGCATATATTCAAGTGTATTGATGAGATTGTGCGAAAACTGGGCGATCCGGCGCACAGGCCGGTCCAACCGGGCGGCAGACCGGACGAGCCGGCTGCCAATCCGGTTGACCGGGCTGCACGCCGGGCCGGCCGGTTGAGAGGCCGGTTGACCAGGCTGGTGACCAGATCTGTCGACTTGTGAAGTGTTGCCCAGATTTTCTACCACAAAATCATGCAAAAACTCATAAACTTGAATATAGACTATAGCAATAGAGTGGAGTATGTGCATTGTGTTGTGAGACACTCTAAAGGCATGAGGACTTACAAACCCTAACCCTAACCCTAAAATTTCCTCAAATCATGTCAAGAAATTGCAATGGGTGATGAGGACTAGAGAATAGGGGGAGAGGGAGAGCACATTACCCGAAGACATGGTCCTCCTTGATCAAGAGAGCAAGAAGAACACTAGGTAGGGCTTGAAACCCAAAAATTCCCAAAATAGCTTGAGAGGGACCAAATCCTTTGGTGGAGATGTTCCAAGGGGCCCGATCTATGGTTTGGTGGAGTTTGGGAGGATTCTTGTGGTGGGGAGGGCCTAGAACATGGTGGAGGTGGTGGAGGCGGCGGCCATGGAGGTGTGGGAGTTGGGGGGTAATGAGGAAGAAGACCCCAAGGGGTATCCTCTTCCACACATATCTGGTCGCGCGGCCGGTCGGGCGCCCGGTCGACCGGACCTGGCGCCGGCTGGTCCGGCCCAGAGGCCGGTCCGACCGGGCCAGAGACCGGCCAGGGACAAACTGCCCAGTTTTGTCTCGTTTTGCCTCGTTTTGCCCCTATGCTTTGTGTAAATGTGTGTGAATGCTCAGATGATGACATCTACATATAGATAGATAGATGATGATGAGATGAGCATATACATGGGGTTGGAAACAAAAAGTTCTCTAGGCATACCCATTGGAGAGAAAATCCAAACAAGATGTAAATAGCAACAATGGGCATGATTCGAAATATATATCAAGAATCATAAGTCATTTTGAAATGAATTTTGCAATAAGATCATTTGGCCTTATATAGTCAAATCAAGTTGTAATGAAGGCTCAATGAGGGGCGGGGGATTACTCCCCCTATGTGAAAGCGCAAATGTCATGAGACCTCGAAGAGACATGCTTGGGTCCATATAATGACATTGGGTCTATTTATGTTGCACACATAGGTATGCATCATACCAAGACATGGTAGGATGACTATCCCTATATGTGCTATGCCTCTAAGCTAGATAGCAAGATAAATGCAAGAATATAGTGCAAGAAGTTAATCAATCCAAGTTTTTAGGATCAAGAATACCAAGTTCTCCTCTCAAGTTAACAAAGCGGGCTTCATCCAAAGGCTTAGTGAAAATATCCGCCAATTGGTAGGTTGTTCCCACATGAGTGAGATCAATATCCTTATTGGCAACATGATCACGTAGGAAGTGATGGCGAATGTCAATATGTTTGGTGCGACAATGTTGAACCGGGTTATTGGCGATCTTAATTGCACTTTCATTGTCACAAAGAAGAGGCACCATACCAAGAGACACACCATAGTCTTTCAAGGTTTGCTTCATCCATAACAATTGAGTGCAACAAGATGCCGCAGATATATATTCGGCTTCGGCGGTGGATAAAGCGGTGGAGTTTTGTTTCTTGGATGACCAACTCACCAATGACCGGCCAATAAATTGGCAAGCCCCGGAGGTAGACTTCCGATCAACCTTATCACCGGCCCAATCGGAATCCGAATAGCCAATGAGTTCAAAGGTTGACCCCTTTGGATACCATAGCCCGAGAGTAGGAGTGAGAACAAGGTATCTTAGAATCCGTTTGACCGCCACTAAATGGCTCTCCTTGGGAGCGGATTGAAAACGAGCACACATCCCTACACTTAGCATGATATCCGGCCTAGAGGCACAAAGGTAGAGCAAGGATCCTATCATGGAGCGGTATACCTTTATGTCCACATCCTTCGTTGACGTCGAAACCCCCCGGCGGCGCGAGACGGGCAACACGGTAGAGCCGGGAACAACTAGGGCTGCGGCTGGCCCCGATCCCTCGGAGCGACGGCCCGCAAAGCCTCCCGGTCGCACGTCCGATGTTTATCACAAGGGCGTGCCACCCGACCTATACCTGGTCG
>NW_025900733.1:0-19325 GCF_022539505.1 Lolium rigidum | reverse complement strand
AGCATAAATACTCCCTCTTGGAGTTACTAGCTTCAACTTGGCCGAGCCTCTACTAATAACGGAGAGCATGCAAGATCATAAACAACACATAGGTAATAACTTGATAATTAACATAACATGGTATTCTCTATCCATCGGATCCCGACAAACACAACATATAGCATTACAGATAGATGATCTTGATCATGTTAGGCAGCTCACAAGATCCAACAATGAAGCACAATGAGGAGAAGACAACCATCTAGCTACTGCTATGGACCCATAGTCCAGGGGTGAACTACTCACTCATCTCTCCGGAGGCGACCATGGCGGTGTAGAGTCCTCCGGGAGATGATTCCCCTCTCCGGCAGGGTGCCGGAGGAGATCTCCAGAATCCCCCGAGATGGGATTGGCGGCGGCGGCGTCTCTGGAAGGTTTTCCGTATCGTGGTTTTTCACATCAGGGGTTTCGTGACGGAGGCTATAAGTAGGCGGAAGGGCAGAGTCGGGGGCTGACGAGGGCCCCACACCACAGGGCGGCGCGGGCCCCTCCTTGGCCGCGCCGCCTTGTGGTGGTGGCCCCACTTCGTATGCTCTTCGGTCTTCTGGAAGGTTCGTGGAAAAATAGGACCCTGGGACTTGATTTCGTCCAATTCCGAGAATATTTCGTTACTAGGATTTCTGAAACCAAAAACAGCGAGAAAACAGCAAGCGGCACTTCGGCATCTTGTTAATAGGTTAGTTCCAGAAAATGCACGAATATGACATAAATTGTGCATATAACATGTAGGAATCATCAATAATATGGCATGGAACATAAGAAATTATCGATACGTCGGAGACGTATCAGCATCCCCAAGCTTAGTTCCTGCTCGTCCCGAGCGAGTAAAACGATAACAAAGATAATTTCTGAAGTGACATGCCATCATAACCTTGATCATACTATTTGTTAACATATGTAATGAATGCAGCGATCAAAACAATGGTAATGACATGAGTAAACAAGTGAATCATAAAGCAAATACTTTTCATGAATAGTACTTCAAGACAAGCATCAATAAGTCTTGCATAAGAGTTAACGCATAAAGCAATAAATCAAAGTAAAGGCATTGAAGCAACACAAAGGAAGATTAAGTTTCAGCGGTTGCTTTCAACTTGTAACATGTATATCTCATGGATAATTGTCAACATAGAGTAATATAACAAGTACAATATGCAAGTATGTAGGAATCAATGCACAGTTCACACAAGTGTTTGCTTCTTGAGGTGGAGAGAGATAGGTGAACTGACTCAACATAAAAGTAAAAAGAATGGTCCTTCAAAGAGGAAAGCATTGATTGCTATATTTGTGCTAGAGCTTTTATTTTGAAAACATGAAACAATTTTGTCAACGGTAGTAATAAAGCATATGAGTTATGTAAATTATATCTTACAAGTTGCAAGCCTCATGCATAGTACACTAATAGTGCCCGCACCTTGTCCTAATTAGCTTGGACTACCGGATCTTTGCAATGCACATGTTTTAACCAAGTGTCACAATGGGGTACCTCCATGCCGCCTGTACAAAGGTCTAAGGAGAAAGCTCGCGTTTTGGATTTCTCGCTTTTGATTATTCTCAACTTAGACATCCATACCGGGAAAACATGGACAACAGATAATGGACTCCTATTTAATGCATAAGCATGTGACAACAATTATTATTCTCATATGAGATTGAGGATATATGTCCAAAACTGAAACTTCCACCATGATTCATGGCTTTAGTTAGCGGCCCAATGTTCTTCTCTAACAATATGCATGCTCCAACCATTACGGTGGTAGATCTCTCTTACTTCAGACAAGACGGACATGCATAGCAACTCACATGATATTCAACAGAGAATAGTTGATGGCGTCCCCAGAAGCATGGTTATCGCACAACAAGCAACTTAATAAGAGATAAAGTGCATAAGTACATATTCAATATCACAATAGTTTTTAAGCTATTTGTCCCATGAGCTATATATTGCAAAGGTGAATGATGGAATTTTAAAGGTAGCACTCAAGCAATTTACTTTGGAATGGCGGAGAAATACCATGTAGTAGGTAGGTATGGTGGACACAAATGGCATAGCGGTTGGCTCAAGTATTTGGATGCATGAGAAGTATTCCCTCTCGATACAAGGTTTAGGCTAGCAAGGCTATTTGAAACAAACACAAGGATGAACGGTGCAGCAAAACTCACATAAAAGACATATTGTAAACATTATAAAACTCCACACCGTCTTCCTTGTTGTTCAAAACTCAATACTAGATGTTATCTAGACTCTAGAGAAACCAAATATGCAAACCAAATTAGCAAGCTCTAAGTGTTTCTTCATTAATGGGTGCAAAGTATATGATGCAAGAGCTTAAACATGAGCACAACAATTGCCAAGTATCAAATTATTCAAGACATTTTAGAATTACTACATGTAGTATTTTCCAATTCCAACCATATAACAATTTAACGAAGAAGAAACTTCGCCATGAATAGTATGAGTAGAGCCTAAGGACATACTTGTCCATATGCTACAGCGGAGCGTGTCTCTCTCCCACAAAGTGAATGCTAGGATCCATTTTATTCAAACAAAACAAAAAACAAAAACAAACCGACGCTCCAAGCAAAGTGCATAAGATGTGACGGAATAAAAATATAGTTTCGGGGAGGAACCCGATAATGTTGTCGATGAAGAAGAGGATGCCTTGGGCATCCCCAAGCTTAGACGCTTGAGTCTTCTTATAATATGCAGGGGTGAACCACCGGGGCATCCCCAAGCTTAGAGCTTTCACTCTCCTTGATCATATTGCATCATACTCCTCTCTTGATCCTTGAAAACTTCCTCCACACCAAACTCGAAACAACTCATTAGAGGGTTAGTGCATAAAAATTCACATGTTCAGAGGTGACACAATCATTCTTAACACTTCTGGACATTGCATAAAACTACTGGACATTAATGGATCAAAGAAATTCATCCAACATAGCAAAAGAGGCAATGTGAAACAAAAGTCAGAATCTGTCAAAACAGAACAGTCCGTAAAGATGGATTTTATTAGGCCACCAGACTTGCTCAAATGAAAATACCCAAATTGAATGAAAGTTGCGTACATATCTGAGGATCATGCACGTAAATTGGCCTAATTTTCTGAGCTACCTACAGGGAGATAGACCCAGATTCGTGACAGCAAAGAAATCGGAACTCGCGCAGTAATCCAAATCTAGTACTTACTTTACTATCAAAGACTTTACTTGGCACAACAAAACTCAAAACTAAGATAAGGAGAGGTTGCTACAGTAGTAAACAACTTCCAAGACACAAATATAAAACAAAAATACTGTAGTAAAAACATGGGTTGTCTCCCATAAGCGCTTTTCTTTAACGCCTTTCAGCTAGGCGCAGAAAGTGTATCTCAAGTATTATCAAGGGGTGGTGCACCTACAGCGGGGTTTGGAGCTTTCTCAACCAAGCATAGTATATTGGATACATAAGTTTCAGCGTCTCCCTTTTCATTAGTCTTGGGCTTTCTACTCTCATCGAACAAATTTTCAGGAACAAGCCAATCATAGTTATTTTCTAGTGCATCATTCATAGCTAGGAGTTTACATGGTATTGGTGCTTTGATCTCCCCACCATCATTAGCATTATTAGTGTATTTTATTCTATCCATGTCCATTTTTTCAAGGAGACCAATAAAATTAGTATGAGAACCAAGCATATTAAATTTAGCAAAGACCTTTCTAGCCTCTCTTGCTAGACCACCAAATTCTCTAAGATGGGTTTCTAAGACAAAATCTTTCTTTTCCCCTTCTTCCATATCACCGAGTGTAAGAAACATGTGTTGGATTATAGGATTGAGATTAACAAACTTAGTTTCCAACATGTGAACTAAAGAAGCTACAGCAATTTCATAAGTAGGAGCAAGTTCTACCAAGTGTCTATCTTCAAAATCTTCAGTGGTACTAACATGAGTGAAGAAATCTTCTATATTATCCTTCCCAATTATAGACCCACGTCCTACCGGTATGTCTTTTAGAGTGTACTTAGGAGGAAACATGATGAAATAAACTAAAATAAAGTAAATGCAAGTAACTAATTTTTGTGTGTTTTTGATATAGAGTGCAAGACAGTAAATAAAGTAAAGCTAGCAACTAATTTTTTTGTGTTTTAATATAATGCAGCAAACAAAGTAGGTACATAAAATAAAGCAAGACAAAAACAAAGTAAAGATATTGAGAAGTGGAGACTCCCCTTGCAGCGTGTCTTGATCTCCCCGGCAACGGCGCCAGAAATTTAGCTTGATGACGCGTAAAGCACACGCCCGTTGGGAACCCCAAGTGGAAGGTGTGATGCGTACAGCAGCAAGTTTCCCTCAGTAAGAAACCAAGGTTTATCGAACTAGTAGGAGCCAAGAAGCATGTTGAAGGTTGATGGCGGCGGGATGTAGTGCGGCGCAACACCAGAGATTCCGGCGCCAACGTGGAACCTGCACAACACAACCAAAGTACTTTGCCCCAACGAAACAGTGAGGTTGTCAATCTCACCGGCTTGTCTGTAACAAAGGATTAACCGTATTGTGTGGAAGATGATTGTTTGCGAGAGAAAACGAGTAAAAACAAGTATTGCAGCAGATTTGTATTTCGGTATTAAAAGAATGGACCGGGGTCCACAGTTCACTAGAGGTGTCTCTCCCATAAGATAAAAGCATGTTGGGTGAACAAATTACGGTCGGGCAATTGACAAATAGAGAGGGCATAACAATGCACATACATGTCATGATAAATATAGTGAGATTTAATTGGGCATTACGACAAAGTACATAGACCGCCATCCAACTGCATCTATGCCTAAAAAGTCCACCTTCAGGTTATCGTCCGAACCCCTTCCAGTATTAAGTTGCAAAGCAACAGACAATTGCATTAAGTATGGTGCGTAATGTAATCAATAACTACATCCTCGAACATATCATCAATGTTTTATCCCTAGTGGCAACGAGCACAACACAACCTTAGGGGTTTCGTCACTCCCCGGATATCAATGCAGGCATGAACCCACTATCGAGCATAAATACTCCCTCTTGGAGTTACTAGCTTCAACTTGGCCAGAGCCTCTACTAATAACAGAGAGCATGCAAGATCATAAACAACACATAGGTAATAACTTGATAATTAACACAACATGGTATTCTCTATCCATCGGATCCCGACAAACACAACATATAGCATTACAGATAGATGATCTTGATCATGTTAGGCAGCTCACAAGATCCAACAATGAAGCACAATGAGGAGAAGATAACCATCTAGCTACTGCTATGGACCCATAGTCCAGGGGTGAACTACTCACTCATCTCTCCGGAGGCGACCATGGCGGTGTAGAGTCCTCCGGGAGATGAATCCCCTCTCCGGCAGGGTGCCGGAGGAGATCTCCAGAATCCCCCGAGATGGGATTGGCGGCGGCGGCGTCTCGGGAAGGTTTTCCGTATCGTGGTTTTTCGCATCAGGGGTTTCGCGACGGAGGCTTTAAGTAGGCGGAAGGGCGGAGTCGGAGGGCTGACGAGGGCCCCACGCCACAGGGCGGCGCGGGCCCCTCCTTGGCCGCGCCGCCTTGTGGTGGTGGCCCCTTGTGGCCCCACTTCGTATGCTCTTCGGTCTTCTGGAAGGTTCGTGGCAAAATAGGACCCTGGGACTTGATTTCGTCCAATTCCGAGAATATTTCGTTACTAGGATTTCTGAAACCAAAAATAGCATAAAACAGCAACTGGCACTTCGGCATCTTGTTAATAGGTTAGTTCCAGAAAATGCACGAATATGACATAAAGTGTGCATATAACATGTAGGAATCATCAATAATATGGCATGGAACATAAGAAATTATCGATACGTCGGAGACGTATCAAGGGTTAGCATCTAGTGCAGTATGTGTGAACATGTCTTTCAAATTTGAACCAAATTTGAATAAGTTTGAAATATTTGAAATGGGGCTTTTGCTTTAAACGTTTGAAACCCAAAATGACTTCTCTTCATGCTAGACTTCATAAGACCGAGTTTAGGGTTAGGGGGTAGTTACATGATTTGTCTGGTTAGAATATGTCTAAACCTTGTTTATCAACTTGAATGCTTACTATATGACATAAGAAGACTATGTGCGCTTTTGGTTTTCATTTTTCTATTTTTTATTTTATGCAGATTTGAATCTTGGTCAAGTCCTAGATTCGACCAAGATTTAAACAAGTTTAAAACATGAAAATGAAAAGGTAATTAATCCTGGATCCTTATTAATTAACCAATCAGCTTTTGGGAGGTTTTTGAAATTTTCATGTTTGAAACCCAAAACCACACTTCTTTGCTTCAATTCATGCTTGACTTCATATGTAATTAAGACAGAGTTTAGGGTTAGGGGGTACATGATTTGCCTGGTTTGAATATGTCTAGACCTTGTTTATGAACTTGAATGCTTACTATATATATGACATAAGAAGACTATGTGCTTTGTTTTATTTTTTATTTTATGCCCATTTGAATATTGGTCAAATCCTAGGTTTGAGCAAGATTTAAACAAGTTTTAAACATGGAAATGAAAAGGTAAGCATGGATCCTTCTTAGTCACTCTAAAATGAAGCTTTTGGGAGGTTTTTGAAATTTCCATGTTTGAAACCAAAAACCACTTCTCCTCATGCTTGACTTCATAACACAGAGTTTAGGGTTAATTAGGGGTAGATACATGATTTGTCTTATTTGAATATATCTAGACCTTTTTTATCAACTTTTGAATGCTTACTATATATATGTGTGTGACATAAGAAGACTATGTGCTTTTGTTTTTCATTTTTCTGATCTTTTTTAATTTTATGCCCATTTGAATCTTGGTCAAATCCTAGGCTTGACAATGATTTAAACAAGTTTGAAATATGAAAATGAAAAGGTAAGCATGGATCCTTCTTAGTCAGTCACTCTAAAATGAAGCTTTTGATAGGTTTTTGAAATTTCCATGTTTGAAACCCAAAACCACTTCTCTTCATGCTTGACTACATAAGACAAAGTTTAGGGTTAGGGGGTAGATACATGATTTTTCTTGTTTGAATATGTCTAGACCTTGTTTATCAACTTTAATGCTTACTATATGACATAAGAAAACCATGTGCTTTGGTTTTTTCATTTTTCTGATTTTTTTTGGAATTTTGATGCACATTTGAATCTTGGTTAAATCCTAGGTTTGACCAAGATTTAAACAAGTATAGAACATGAAAATGAAAAGGGAAGCCTGTATCCTTCTTAGTCGCTCTAAAATGAAGCTTTTGGGATGTTCTTGAAATTTCCATGTTTGAAACCCAAAACGACTTTTCTTCATGCTAGACTTCATAAGATCGACAGGGGGTACATACATGATTTGTCTGGTTTGGATATATGATCTAGACCTTGTTTATCAACTTGAATGCTTACGATATTGTTATCACCAGAATTTGACCGAGTCAGAGGTGGGCCGCGATCAAGATGGATTTGAAGAATATACATGGAAGAAATATGTGAATCGGCCTTTATATGCAAAATATGGGCTAATTGGCCCGTGTATCTGTAACATAGTAGATTACGTGTCGTTTTAGTTAGAGTTTTACCCGTGCACGGTTAGGTGCACGCCCACATTAGAAAGTCCCCTAGACTATAAATATGTATCTAGGGTTTATGGAATAAACAACAACCAACGTTCAACACAACAAATCTCGGCGCATCGCCAACTCCTTCATCTCGAGGGTTTCTCCGGTAAGCACCATGCTGCCTAGATCGCATCTTGCGATCTAGGCAGCAGAAGTCTATCCCCGTTGTTCATGCGTTGCTCGTGCTGAAGCCTTTTTGATGGCGAGCAACGTAGTTATCTTAGATGTGTTAGGGTTAGCATTGTTCTTAGTATCATATGCTTGTCGTAGTGCAAACCTTACGCATCTAGCCGCCCTTACACCTATCTTAGGTGTAGGGGCGGCACCCCGCTTGATCATGGTTTAGTAGATCCGATCCGTTATAGTTGCTCCTTGTTCTTCAAGGATTAGTTTAATATCCGCAATAGTTAGGCCTTACAAAGGGTTGGAGGATCCAGCGGCGTGTAGGGTGTAGTTTGCTGGCCCTAGACAGGATGTTCCGAGGATCAACCTCGTGTTGGTTTTTAGGCCCTATCTAGGATCAGCTTGCGAGCACCGTACGCGAGCGCGAGGCCCAATCGTGAGTAGGATGATCCGATTATGCGGTGAAAACCCTAAATCATCGTAGATCGTTTTAACTTTATCTTGATCAAGCAGGACCACCATATATTCGGACACCTTGTACGAATCATGGGTGGATCGGCTCTTTGAGCCGATTCACAGGATAACCCGAGAGCCGATCGAGGCTCGTATTTAACGTTTACGTGTGTGCCCTGCAGGAAACTAAGCGAGGCATCATCCAACACCTTCCTGACCAGGTATAGGTCAGGTGGCACGCCCTTGCGACAGCATCGGGCGTGTGACCAGAAGGCTTTGCGGGCCGTCGCTCTGAGGGACTGGGGCCAGCCGCAGCCCTAGTTGTTCCCGGCTCTACGGTGTTGCCAGTCGTTGCTCGACGGTGGGTTTCTGACTGCAACACATTCTGGCACGCCCGGTGGGACCACCCTCGACATCCACCGCATCGCCATCTACTTCCGAGATGGCGGAAAACACTCCGGTCAAGTATGAGGACCTGACTGACGACCTCAAGAAGAAACATGACGAGATCAAGGTAGTCCTCGAGGCCGAACTCATCGGCTCCTTTGAAAAGACCCGCTCACACGATGTCGAGCTCAATGGGAACGCACGCCCGTGGCCTGGCGTCAACATGGTGGATCTCAGCCACTCCTTAAGGGAGACAGGGCTCTCCTTTGGTATCAACATGGCAGAGCTTGCCAGCCGCCATGACAAAGACAAGGCAGAGAGCAGCCAATCCCGGGGCAAGGGTAAAGAGGAGGCCGATCCACGCGATCGGCCCCAAGATGATGACAGATGGTACCTGACAGAGGATGAAGTGGGAAGCATGCGGTATCAACGTCCACTCTCTGCACATGCCCTCAACGAATATGAGCAGCAGTATGACCGACGTCGGCGCTACGACGTAGATGATGAGAGGTATCGTCGTTTTGACGCAGAGGACACGAGGTATCGTCGGCATGATAGGAACGACGACAGGTACGATCGTCACGCTAGAGGGAGGTCAGGGGAGCAGGATGACGTGGATAGGCACTGGGACTGCCCCTTCTTCAGACACTGCTGGGATTCAGGAATGAGCCGATTGCCTACAATCGGCAATTGCCCAGAATGCAAACAAAGGAAGAGGGATGCAGCTAACGTGTCCGTGTTCAAACGTCTAGGGCCTCTCTCGCCTCGGAACAGACAGGTTGAGCCTGCTCGGGTGGAAGATCTCGAGGAACTTGAGGACGATGATGAGGAAGAAGACAAGTATCATCGGCCAAGGTGGTGTCCTGATGGGCTCAGCCGTTCCCAGAAGCGAAGGGTTCAGCGACTACGTGGATTGGAGGAAGCTGAAAGGTTATACCCGCACACGTTGAGGAAGGCGCGGCCTGACTTGGCCGCTAAAATTCAGCGAACCCTGAACGAAGAAGGTCGGCCACAAAGAAAAGAGTGGCGCCCCAAGCAAAGGAAAGCCGATGATGAAACATCGGCTGGCACGAACATGGTGTTCATCCTTCCAGCGGAGTTTAGTGCTCCAGGATTTGACGAAGCACCCGTGGCACAACTTGACTGCAGCCCACGGCCGGTCATCTTCGAGAAGCCGCGAGAAAGAAGCTACAGGCATCTGAAGACCCTATACTTGCGAGGTTACATCAATGGGCAGCCTGTCAACAAGATGTTGGTGGACACCGGAGCGGCAGTTAACATTATGCCATACTCCATGTTACGTCGGTTAGGACGCTCCAGCTCGGATCTGATCAAGACCAACGTGACACTGAGCGATTTCAACGGACAAGCATCTGACGCACAAGGTGTTCTGAGTGTGGATCTGACCGTGGGGAGGAAAACTGTCCCTACGACGTTCTTCATCGTCGACAGCAAGAGTACCTATGCTGTCCTGCTAGGGAGAGATTGGATCCACGCCAACTGTTGCATTCCATCCACGATGCACCAATGCCTAATACAGTGGGATGGAGATGAAGTAGAAGTCGTCCACGCAGATGATTCGGCCGAAATTTCAACGGCTGGCATGAATGTTTGGGAGACATCGGGCCAAGAACCACTCTCAGGCATCAATCTGGACGATCGCGAGCGCATCGACGTGACAAAAACGGGGTTAGGCTGGTTTTATCCACCGGCCTGACCGTGTAACAAGAGCAACGTCGATGAACGGACGTGGCGATGCCGATCCAGACGATCGGCCCCAGGGATTCATGAAGGAACATTACACAAAACCTTCATTGAGCAATTCAACATGGAGGCCGATTTCAGCAATCGGCCAAAATTATCCTCACCATCCTTTCTGCCTGGGTTTAACGCCAATCTAATGGGCAACAGGGTTACGTCGGCTAATGAGCTAGAAGAAGTCCACACTGGTCCTAATCAAGCCGACGTTCGCATAGAGTGCCTTGGCTTATCATAGAGCCGATTTCAGCAGTTACACAGCGAGAATCGGCTCGGGGGGCACCTAATCATGTGAACATGTGTAGGAGTGTGTAGGAGAACATGTGTGCAGTGAAATATCGGGGCCGATAGGAAAAAATCGGCCAGTAAAATTTTTTTACATGACATACAGCCGATGCGCAGCCATCGACTCTAGTGCAATTGTACGAGGTTTACCGGATCTCCACCAAATTCAGTTCAGGTGTGGGGCCCTCTGCTTCTTCGCGGGAGTAAAAACAATGAGAACTTCTTCAGCTACTTCGAGCCGATCCGGGTTCCTGAACCTTCTTGTCAAGGATATCGGCTTTCTAAGGAGTGTTGACAGAAGGGGTATATCGGCTTTCTAAGGAAGAGAGGTGATAGGCTTTGGTGCATCCTCTCTGACATTCTCGCCTCGAGTGAGGCTCGGGGGGCAGCAGGCCTGGTGGATGCTCTGTTCGGGAGCCGATTGGGGTACCATCGGCTGATCTTTCGTCACAACCTTCTTCACAAGATGATGAGTGTTTAAAGAAGACCATTAGGTTTGGTTGGAAGAATTCAAGGGCTTCCCTGAAGATTTTACATTATCCACCAGATTTCAAGATCATCAGTTGAAGAATGGAAGGGTGAATTTTAAAGGACCGATGCGTTGCTATCGGCTCATTACGCATCGGCAAAGGGGACAAATCGGCAAGGTCAGTATGAGAGGAAATCGGCTAAAATAAGCTCAAAGGAAATCGACAAAATCAGATTGGGGAAAAGTTCTTCATTGATAGATTTCTTACATAAAGAACTGATTGCTCTAAAAAGGAAGTACTAGGGGATACATTGCCCCATCTACTGCTACTGGTCCTATACTAGATGTCCTATCTACGGGCCGTCGCTGCCCTCGTTGTCGCCGTCGTCGCCGCTGCTCTCGGCGGGCTCGTCGTCGCTCCAATGGCCGCCGACCGGGCCCTCATTGTCCTCGTCCTCTTCGTCAGCGTCGTCGTCATCGCTGTCGAAGTCGCTGAGGTTCCTCGACCAAGGGCAGAACCGCTTGGCCGGAGGCTCGTCGGAGGAGGTGTCGTCCTCCTCCTCCTCCTCTTCTTCCTTCTCCTCCTCCTCGGGAGAGGTGAAGTCACAGGAGAAGCGATCGTCGTCGCTCTCCTCCTCTGTTTCCCGTCGGCGAGGAAGCGGAGGTCGCTTTCCCCGTCGGTCGGGGACTTGTCGTCCTCCGACCAGATGGAGAAGTCATGGCTAGACTCCTCCCGGCCTCAATGGCGTGGCGGGTATTGGCTGCGTGGACCTCCGCCGGGTTCGGCTCCGGCGTCGGCTCGCGAGACGAAGAGGACTGGGTGGAAAGATCCGATGAAGCAGAGGAGGAAGAGGACATGATGGCGCAGGAGGGCTTTTGGAGTGCTAATACGGAGAAGATGCGGGAATAAACTGTGCGGAGCGGTTAAATAAAAGGGGATATAGTGGAAATTCAATGCCACAGCAGTTTCCGAGGAAGTGGTGCCTAAAAAAAACTGCCAGATCACGCGGAGAAGTTGAGAAGGCAAGGCATCATGATGACGGATACTGCAACGGTTCTGCCACGACATGACCCGACGAAGGAAAAGCAGAGTGATTTTGGAATTACCAATTCCAAAACCAGGGGGCATGTGTTATCACCGGAATTTGACCGAGTCGGAGGTGGGCCGCGATCAAGATGGATTTGAAGAATATACATGGAAGAAATATGTGAATCGGCCTTTATATGCAAAATATGGGCTAATTGGCCCGTGTATACGTAACATAGTAGATTACGTGTCGTTTTAGTTAGAGTTTTACCCGTGCACGGTTAGGTGCACGCCCACATTAGAAAGTCCCCTAGACTATAAATATGTATCTAGGGTTTATGGAATAAACAACAACCAACGTTCAACACAACAAATCTCGGCGCATCGCCAACTCCTTCATCTCGAGGGTTTCTCCGGTAAGCACCATGCTGCCTAGATCGCATCTTGTGATCTAGGCAGCAGAAGTCTATCCCCGTTGTTCATGCGTTGCTCGTGCTGAAGCCTTTTTGATGGCGAGCAACGTAGTTATCTTAGATGTGTTAGGGTTAGCATTGTTCTTAGTATCATATGCTGTCGTAGTGCAAACCTTACGCATCTAGCCGCCCTTACACCTATCTTAGGTGTAGGGGCGGCACCCCGCTTGATCATGGTTTAGTAGATCCGATCCGTTATGGTTGCTCCTTGTTCTTCAAGGATTAGTTTAATATCCGCAATAGTTAGGCCTTACAAAGGGTTGGAGGATCCAGCGGCGTGTAGGGTGTAGTTTGCTGGCCCTAGACAGGATGTTCCGAGGATCAACCTCGTGTTGGTTTTTAGGACCTATCTAGGATCAGCTTGCGAGCACCGTACGCGAGAGCGAGGCCCAATCGTGAGTAGGATGATCCGATTATGCGGTGAAAACCCTAAATCGTCGTAGATCGTTTTAACTTTATCTTGATCAAGCAGGACCACCATATATTCGGACACCTTGTACGAATCATGGGTGGATCGGCTCTTTGAGCCGATTCACAGGATAACCTGAGAGCCGATCGAGGCTCGTATTTAACGTTTACGTGTGTGCCCCGCATGAAACTAAGCGAGGCATCATCCAACACCTTCCCGACCAGGTATAGGTCAGGTGGCACGCCCTTGCGACGAGCATCGGGCGTGTGACCGAAGGCTTTGCGGGCCGTCGCTCCGAGGGACCGGGGCCAGCCGCAGCCCTAGTTGTTCCCGGCTCTACGGTGTTGCCGGTCGTTGCTCGACGGTGGGTTTCGATCGCAACACATTCTGGCACGCCCGGTGGGACCACCCTCGACATCCACCGCATCGCCATCTACTTCCGAGATGGCGGAAAACACTCCGGTCAAGTATGAGGACCTGACTGACAACCTCAAGAAGAAACATGACGAGATCAAGGTAGTCCTCGAGGCCGAACTCATCGGCTCCTTTGAAAAGACCCGCTCACACGATGTCGAGCTCAATGGGAACGCACGCCCGTGGCCTGGCGTCAACATGGTGGATCTCAGCCACTCCTTAAGGGAGACAGGGCTCTCCTTTGGTATCAACATGGCAGGGCTTGCCAGCCGCCATGACAAAGACAAGGCAGAGAGCAGCCAATCCCGGGGCAAGGGTAAAGAGGAGGCCGATCCACGCGATCGTCCCCAAGATGATGACAGATGGTACCTGATAGAGGATGAAGTGGGAAGCATGAGGTATCAACGTCCACTCTCTGCACATGCCCTCAACGAATATGAGCAGCAGTATGACCGACGTCGGCGCTACGACGTAGATGATGAGAGGTATCGTCGTTTTGACGCAGAGGACACGAGGTATCGTCGGCATGATAGGAACGACGACAGGTACGATCGTCACGCTAGAGGGAGGTCAGGGGAGCAGGATGACGTGGATAGGCACTGGGACTGCCCCTTCTTCAGACACTGCTGGGATTCAGGAATGAGCCGATTGCCTACAATCGGCAATTGCCTAGAATGCAAACAAAGGAAGAGGGATGCAGCTAACGTGTCCGTGTTCAAACGTCTAGGGCCTCTCTCGCCTCGGAACAGACAGGTTGAGCCTGCTCGGGTGGAAGATCTCGAGGAACTTGAGGATGATGATGAGGAAGAAGACAAGTATCATCGGCCAAGGTGGTGTCCTGATGGGCTCAGCCGTTCCCAGAAGCGAAGGGTTCAGCGACTACGTGGATTGGAGGAAGCTGAAAGGTTATACCTGCACACGTTGAGGAAGGCGCGGCCTGACTTGGCCGCTAAAATTCAGCGAACCCTGAACGAAGAAGGTCGGCCACAAAGAAAAGAGTGGCGCCCCAAGCAAAGGAAAGCCGATGATGAAACATCGGCTGGCACGAACATGGTGTTCATCCTTCCAGCGGAGTTTAGTGCTCCAGATTTGACGAAGCACCCGTGGCACAACTTGACCGCAGCCCACGGCCGGTCATCTTCGAGAAGCCGCGAGAAAGAAGCTACGAGCATCCGAAGACCCTATACTTGCGAGGTTACATCAATGGGCAGCCTCGTCAACAAGATGTTGGTGGACACCGGAGCGGCAGTTAACATTATGCCATACTCCATGTTACGTCGGTTAGGACGCTCCAGCTCGGATCTGATCAAGACCAACGTGACACTGAGCGATTTCAACGGACAAGCATCTGACGCACAAGGTGTTCTGAGTGTGGATCTGACCGTAGGAAGGAAAACTGTCCCTACGACGTTCTTCATCGTCGACAGCAAGAGTACCTATGCTGTCCTGCTAGGGAGAGATTGGATCCACGCCAACTGTTGCATTCCATCCACGATGCACCAATGCCTAATACAGTGGGATGGAGATGAAGTAGAAGTCGTCCACGCAGATGATTCGGCCGAAATTTCAACGGCTGGCATGAATGTTTGGGAGACATCGGGCCAAGAACCACTCTCAGGCATCAATCTGGACGACTGCGAGCGCATCGACGTGACAAAAACGGGGTTAGGCTGGTTTTATCCACCGGCCTGACCGTGTAACAAGAGCAACGTCGATGAACGGACGTGGCGATGCCGATCCAGACGATCGGCCCCAGGGATTCATGAAGGAACATTACACAAAACCTTCATTGAGCAATTCAACATGGAGGCCGATTTCAGCAATCGGCCAAAATTATCCTCACCATCCTTTCTGCATGGGTTTAACGCCAATCTAATGGGCAACAGGGTTACGTCGGCTAATGAGCTAGAAGAAGTCCACACTGGTCCTAATCAAGCCGACGTTCGCATAGAGTGCCTTGGCTTATCATAGAGCCGATTTCAGCAGTTACCTGGCAGAATCGGCTCGGGGGGCACCTAATCATGTGAACATGTGTAGGAGTGTGTAGGAGAACATGTGTGCAGTGAAATATCGGGGCCGATAGGAAAAAATCGGCCAGTAAAATTTTTTTACATGACATACAGCCGATGCGCAGCCATCGACTCTAGTGCAATTGTACGAGGTTTACCGGATCTCCACCAAATTCAGTTCGGTGTGGGGCCCTCCGCTTCTTCGCGGGAGTAAAAACAATGAGAACTTCTTCGACTACTTCGAGCCGATCCGGGTTCCCGAACCTTCTTGTCAAGGATATCGGCTTTCTAAGGAGTGTTGACAGAAGGGGTATATCGGCTTTCTAAGGAAGAGAGGTGATAGGCTTTGGTGCATCCTCTCTGACATTCTCGCCTCGAGTGAGGCTCGGGGGGCAGCAGGCCTGGTGGATGCTCTGTTCGGGAGCCGATTGGGGTACCATCGGCTGATCTTTCGTCGCAACCTTCTTCACAAGATGATGAGTGTTTAAAGAAGACCATTAGGTTTGGTTGGAAGAATTCAAGGGCTTCCCTGAAGATTTTACATTATCCACCAGATTTCAAGATCATCAGTTGAAGAATGGAAGGGTGAATTTTAAAGGACCGATGCGTTGCTATCGGCTCATTACGCATCGGCAAAGGGGACAAATCGGCAAGGTCAGTATGAGAGGAAATCGGCTAAAATAAGCTCAAAGGAAATCGGCAAAATCAGATTGGGGAAAAGTTCTTCATTGATAGATTTCTTACATAAAGAACTGATTGCTCTAAAAAGGAAGTACTAGGGGATACATTGCCCCATCTACTGCTACTGGTCCTATACTAGATGTCCTATCTACGGGCCGTCGCTGCCCTCGTTGTCGCCGTCGTCGCCGCTGTCGGCGCTGCTCCCGGCGGGCTCGTCGTCGCTCCAATGGCCACCGACCGGGCCCTCATTGTCCTCGTCCTCTTCGTCAGCGTCGTCGTCATCGCTGTCGAAGTCGCTGAGGTTCCCCGACCAAGGGCAGAACCGCTTGGCCGGAGGCTCGTCGGAGGAGGTGTCGTCCTCCTCCTCCTCCTCTTCTTCCTTCTCCTCCTCCTCGGGAGAGGTGAAGTCACAGGAGAAGCGATCGTCGTCGCTCTCCTCCTCTGTTTCCCCGTCGGCGAGGAAGCGGAGGTCGCTTTCCCCGTCGGTCAGGGACTTGTCGTCCTCCGACCAGATGGAGAAGTCATGGCTAGACTCCTCCCCGGCCTCAATGGCGTGGCGGGTATTGGCTGCGTGGACCTCCGCCGGGTTCGGCTCCGGCGTCGGCTCGCGAGACGAAGAGGACTGGGTGGAAAGATCCGATGAAGCAGAGGAGGAAGAGGACATGATGGCGCAGGAGGGCTTTTGGAGTGCTAATACGGAGAAGATGCGGGAATAAACTGTGCGGAGCGGTTAAATAAAAGGGGATATAGTGGAAATTCAATGCCACAGCAGTTTCCGAGGAAGTGGTGCCTAAAAAAAAACTGCCAGATCACGCGGAGAAGTTGAGAAGGCAAGGCATCATGATGACGGATACTGCAACGGTTCTGCCATGACATGACCCGACGAAGGAAAAGCAGAGTGATTTTGGAATTACCAATTCCAAAACCAGGGGGGCATGTGTTATCACCAGAATTTGACCGAGTCAGAGGTGGGCCGCGATCAAGATGGATTTGAAGAATATACATGGAAGAAATATGTGAATCGGCCTTTATATGCAAAATATGGGCTAATTGGCCCGTGTATCTGTAACATAGTAGATTACGTGTCGTTTTAGTTAGAGTTTTACCCGTGCACGGTTAGGTGCACGCCCACATTAGAAAGTCCCCTGGACTATAAATATGTATCTAGGGTTTATGGAATAAACAACAACCAACGTTCAACACAACAAATCTCGGCGCATCGCCAACTCCTTCATCTCGAGGGTTTCTCCGTAGAAGCACCATGCTGCCTAGATCGCATCTTGCGATCTAGGCAGCAAGCCTATCCCCGTTATTCATGCGTTGCTCGTGCTGAAGCCTTTTTGATGGCGAGCAACGTAGTTATCTTAGATGTGTTAGGGTTAGCATTGTTCTTAGTATCATATGCTGTCGTAGTGCAACCCTTACGCATCTAGCCGCCCTTACACCTATCTTAGGTGTAGGGGCGGCACCCCGCTTGATCATGGTTTAGTAGATCCGATCCGTTATGGTTGCTCCTTGTTCTTCAAGGATTAGTTTAATATCCGCAATAGTTAGGCCTTACAAAGGGTTGGAGGATCCAGCGGCGTGTAGGGTGTAGTTTGCTGGCCCTAGACAGGATGTTCCGAGGATCAACCTCGTGTTGGTTTTTAGGCCCTATCTAGGATCGGCTTGCGAGCACCGTACGCGAGCGCGAGGCCCAATCGTGAGTAGGATGATCCGATTATGCGGTGAAAACCCTAAATCGTCGTAGATCGTTTTAACTTTATCTTGATCAAGCAGGACCACCATATATTCGGACACCTTGTACGAATCATGGGTGGATCGGCTCTTTGAGCCGATTCACAGGATAACCTGAGAGCCGATCGAGGCTCGTATTTAACGTTTACGTGTGTGCCCTACAGGAAACTAAGCGAGGCATCATCCAACACCTTCCTGACTGGTATAGGTCAGGTGGCACGCCCTTGCGGCGACGATCGGGCGTGTGACCAGAAGGCTTTGCGGGCCGTCGCTCTGAGGGACTGGGGCCAGCCGCAGCCCTAGTTGTTCCCGGCTCTACGGTGTTGCCAGTCGTTGCTCGACGGTGGGTTTCTGACCGCAACAGATATGACATAAGAAGACTATGTGCTTTTGTTTTTCATTTTTTTATTTTTTCGTGCTCATTTTGTATCTTGGTCAAATCCTAGGTTTGACCAAGATTTAAACAAGTTTAAAACATGAAAATGAAAAGGGAAGCATGTATCCTTCTTAGTCACTCTAAAATGAAGTTTTGGGGAGGTTTTGAAATTTCCATGTTTGAAACCCAAAACCAGTTATCTTCATGCTTGACTTCATAAGACAGAGTTTAGGGGTTAGGGGGTAGATACCTGATTTGTCTAGTTTGAATATGTCTAGACCTTGTTTACCAACTTTAATGCTTACTATATGACATTAGAAGACTATGTGCGCTTTGGTTTTTCATTTTTCTATTTTTTTATTTTATGCCCATTTGAATCTTGGTCAAGTCCTAGATTTGACCAAGATTTAAACAAGTTTAAAACATGAAAATGGAAAGGTAAGCCTGGATCCTTCTTAGTTGCTCTAAAATGAAGCTTTTGGGATGTTCTTGAAATTTCCATGTTTGAAACCCAAAACGATCTTTCTTCATGCTAGACTTCATAAGATCGACAGGGGGTAGATCGATACATGATTTGTCTGGTTTGGATATATCTAGACCTTGTTTATCAACTTGAATGCTTACGATATGACATAAGAAGACTATGTGCTTTTGTTTTTTATTTTATTTTTATTTTTTTGTGCCCATTTGTATCTTGGTCAAATCCTAGGTTTGACCAAGATTTAAACAAGTTTAAAACATGAAAATGAAAAGGGAAGCATGTATCCTTCTTCGTCACACTAAAATGAAGTTTTTGGGAGGTTTTTGAAATTTCCATGTTTGAAACCCAAAACCACTTCTCTTCATGCTTGACTTCATAAGACATAGTTTAGGGGTTAGGGGCCGGGTAGATACATTTTTTGTCTAGTTTGAATATGTCTAGACCTTGTTTACCAACTTTAATACTTACTATATGACATAAGAAGACTATGTGCACTTTGGTTTTTCATTTTTCTTATTTTTTTAATGCACATTTGAATCTTGGTCAAATCCTAGGTTTGACCAAGATTTAAACAAGTATAGAACATGAAAA
>NW_025900732.1:0-15617 GCF_022539505.1 Lolium rigidum | reverse complement strand
GCTCCTTACGCCTCTATTTCCCACGAGACGGCGCCAATTGACAAGGGATTAACTTGTCAATGCCTATGGATTGTAGGCTAGGGTTTAGTTAGAAGTAGAGGGCAAGTAGATCTCGAAGGTTTCAGCCGAAAAGTACTCGACGAATATGAAAACTAGGGTTTGCGGACAATGATTTGATGATCTTCTCGTCCCTCGACCCCCTTTATATAGGTGGAGCCGAGGGATTCGTGCTATACAAGGATTAAGAGTCCGGGATGGTTTCTAACTCATCCCGCCAGATTACAAATAACACTTCCTATTACAACTCTATCTTTTCCTTAAATACATCTTGGGCTCTCGAGTCTTCCTATTCTTCGGGTAGTGGGCCTTCAATAAACCCCGGGTACTATATTAGGCAGGCCCATTTAGGATGCCTATGTCACTTAGGCTCTACTCATAGTATTCATGGCGAAGTTTCTTCTTCGTTAAATTGTTATATGGTTGGAATTGGAAAATGTTACATGTAGTAACTCTAAAATGTCTTGGATAATTTGATACTTGGCAATTGTTGTGCTCATGTTTAAGCTCTTGCATCATATACTTTGCACCCATTAATGAAGAAACACTTAGAGCTTGCTAATTTGGTTTGCATATATGGTTTCTCTAGAGTCTAGATAATATCTAGTATTGAGTTTTGAACAACAAGGAAGACGGTGTAGAGTCTTATAATGTTTACAATATGTCTTTTATGTGAGTTTTGCTGCACCGTTCATCCTTGTGTTTGTTTCAAATAACCTTGCTAGCCTAAACCTTGTATCGAGAGGGAATACTTCTCATGCATCCAAAATCCTTGAGCCAACCACTATGCCATTTGTGTCCACCATACCTACCTACTACATGGTATTTATCCGCCATTCCAAAGTAAATTGCTTGAGTGCTACCTTTAAAATTCCATCATTCACCTTTGCAATATATAGCTCATGTGACAAATAGCTTAAAAACTATTGTGGTATTGAATATGTACTTATGCACTTTATCTCTTATTAAGTTGCTTGTTGTGCGATAACCATGCTTCGGGGACGCCATCAACTATTCTTTGTTGAATATCATGTGAGTTGCTATGCATGTCCGTCTTGTCTCAAGTAAGAGAGATCTACCACCTTAATGGTTGGAGCATGCATATTGTTAGAGAAGAACATTGGGCCGCTAACTAAAGCCATGATTCATGGTGGAAGTTTCAGTTTTGGACATATATCCTCAATCTCATATGAGAATAATAATTGTTGCCACATGCTTATGCATTAAAGAGGAGTCCATTATCTCGTTGTCCATGTTGTCCCGGTATAGATGTCTAAGTTGAGAATAATCAAAAGCGAGAAATCCAAAATGCGAGCTTTCTCCTTAGACCTTTGTACATGCGGCATGGAGGTACCCCATTGTGACACTTGGTTAAAACATGTGTATTGCAATGATCCGGTAGTCCAAGCTAATTAGGACAAGGTGCGGGCACTATTAGTATACTATGCATGAGGCTTGCAACTTGTAAGATATAATTTTCATAACTCATATGCTTTATTACTACCGTTGACAAAATTATTTCATGTTTTCAAAATAAAAGCTCTAGCACAAATATAGCAATCGATGCTTTCCTCTTTGAAGGACCATTCTTTTTTACTTTTATGTTGAGTCAGTTCACCTATCTCTCTCCACCTCAAGAAGCAAACACTTGTGTGAACTGTGCATTGATTCCTACATACTTGCATATTGCACTTGTTATATTACTCTATGTTGACAATTATCTATGAGATATACATGTTACAAGTTGAAAGCAACCGCTGAAACTTAATCTTCCTTTGTGTTGCTTCAATACCTTTACTTTGATTTATTGCTTTATGAGTTAACTCTTATGCAAGACTTATTGATGCTTGTCTTGAAGTACTATTCATGAAAAGTCTTTGCTTTATGATTCACTTGTTTACTCATGTCATTACCATTGTTTTGATCGCTGCATTCATTACATATGTTTACAAATAGTATGATCAAGGTAATGATGGCATGTCAATTCAGAAATTATCTTTGTTATCGTTTTACCTGCTCGGGACGAGCAGAACTAAGCTTGGGGATGCTGATACGTCTCCGACGTATCGATAATTTCTTATGTTCCATGCCACATTATTGATGATATCTACATGTTTTATGCACACTTTATGTCATATTCGTGCATTTTCCGGAACTAACCTATTAACAAGATGCCGAAGAGCCGGTTGCTCGTTTTCTGCTGTTTTTGGTTTCGAAATCCTAGTAACGAAATATTCTCGGAATTGGACGAAATCAACGCCCGTGGTCCTATTTTGCCACGGAGCTTCCGGAAGACCGAAGAGGAGTCGAAGTGGGGCCACGAGGCGCCGCCACCATAGGGCGGCGCGACCCGAGCCCCGGCCGCGCCGACCTATGGTGTGGGGCCCTCGTGTGGCCCCCCATGTTGCCCTTCCGCCTACTTAAAGCCTCCGTCGCGAAACCCCCGGCACCGAGAACCACGATACGGAAAACCTTCCGCAGACGCCGCCGCCGCCAATCCCATCTCGGGGGATTCTCGGGAGATCTCCTCCGGCACCACGACGGAGAGGGATTCATCTCCCGGAGGACTCTTCACCGCCATGGTCGCCTCCCGGAGTGATGAGTGAGTAGTTCACCCCCGGACTATGGGTCCATAGCAGTAGCTAGATGGTTGTCTTCTCCTCATTGTGCTTCATTGTTGGATCTTGTGAGCTGCCTAACATGATCAAGATCATCTATCTGTAATACTATATGTTGTGTTTGTCGGGATCCGATGGATAGAGAATACCATGTTATGTTAATTATCAAGTTATTACCTTTGTGTTGTTTATGATCTTGCATGCTCTCCGTTATTAGTAGAGGCTTTGGCCAAGTTGATGCTAGTAACTCCAAGAGGGAGTATTTATGCTCGATAGTGGGTTCATGTCTCCGTGAACTGGGGAGTGACAGAAACCCCTAAGGTTATGGATGTGCTGTTGCCACTAGGGATAAAACATTGATGCTATGTCCGAGGATGTAGTTATTGATTACATTACGCGCAATACTTAATGCAATTGTCTCGTTGTTAGCAACTTAATACTGGAGGGGTTCGGATGATAACCTGAAGGTGGACTTTTTAGGCATAGATGCAGTTGGATGGCGGTCTATGTACTTTGTCGTAATGCCCAATTAAATCTTACTATATTTATCATGACATGTATGTGCATTGTTATGCCCTCTCTATTTGTCAATTGCCCGATCGTAATTTGTTCACGCAACATGCTTTTATCTTATGGGAGAGACACCTCTAGTGAACTGTGGACCCCGGTCCATTCTTTTATACTCGAAATACAAATCTGTCGCAATACTTGTTCTTACTGTTTTCTTGCAAACAATTATCTTCCACACAATACGGTTAATCCTTTGTTACAGCAAGCCGGTGAGATTGACAACCTCACTGTTTCGTTGGGGCAAAGTACTTTGGTTGTGTTGTGCAGGTTCCACGTTGGCGCCGGACTGGTGTTGCGCCGCACTACATCCCGCCGCCATCAACCTTCAACGTGCTTCTTGACTCCTACTGGTTCGATTAAACCTTGGTTTCTAACTGAGGGAAACTTGCCGCTGTGCGCATCACACCTCCTCTTGGGGTTCCCAACGGACGTACGTATCAATAGCAATAATAAGATTTGGAAGATGAAGATACCATTAAAAATTAAAATATTTGGATGGTATCTTCGTCGTGGGGTTATTCTCACCAAAGACAATCTTGTTAAGCGGAATTGGCATGGAAGTACACGGTGTGTTTTTGTCATCGGGACGAAACAATCAAACACTTATTCTTCCGAGTGCAGGTTCGCGAGATCTATATGGTCAGTCATCCAAGTAGCGTCTACCCTGTATCCTCCGACTAGTGTCGCCAATGTCTTTGGCAATTGGCTTCATGGTATAGATTCAAGGCTTAAGATGCTTCTTAGGGTGGGGGCGCTAGCAGTTATGTGGGCGCTTTGGCTATGTAGAAATGACAAGATCTTTAATGACAAAAATTGCTCTTTGTTGCAGGTCATCTACGGCATGTACGGGTATTCTCCGTTCATGGTTACCTCTTCAGAGAGTGGAGAACCGAGACCTATTTACGGAGGTCTGTACACGGTTGGAGGCTACGGCGAGGGATACCTTTTCCCTACATGGGTGGCAGCATAATCTACGGATAGATGCCCCGCCTACACCTTAGGCGTTATATGATTCATCGTTCCGATATGTATCTCGCCTAGTTTTTACTATTTATCCTTTTGGACTTGAGACAACAAAACGGCTGTGTGCATCCTGGTTATGCAGAGGCTGGATGTAATTGCTTCTTAAAGTAATAAAGCATCCTTTATCGAAAAAAAATGTCAGGAAGAAAAAAAACCCGCACCAAGACAATACAATTATGACCAATAAAACTACACCCAACCTCCGATCTATAATGAGTGCCAGGGTTTTAATTTAAATTTAGACTAAATTAAACTAAAGCCCCTTATTATGGACCAGGTACTAGTTATTGACATTTGAACTGAATCAAGTTAATTGAAAAAAAAATAGTTAAACTAGTATACAGAAGGTTTGGTCCAATCCGGGCTAAGTCTAGTCTAGTTTTAACCTTTCTAAAGAACAAAGACAGCTATTAACATCCATGTTCACTAGACCCACTGTGCTTTGCATGACAAGTCATTTTATCATTAGATTGTACGTACACCTGTTACTTCATAGTTCATATGCTGTTCAAAGGAGGAACAAAGTAAAAGAAAAAGGATTACTCGTACGCCACGCACTTACAGACTTCACTTTCGTTAGTGTTTCCTTCCCCGTAAGACATGGCGCCGTACAAATCATGGCACCGTGGCTCACTGGCTCTCATTGCGCTCCATGTGAACGTGTACGTTCAGCACGAACAGGGTACAGATTAACAGCAATTATCAATCCTTCTTCCATGCCCTGTTTTGTTCAGATAATTGCAGGGGTGTCAAGACTGTTCTTCTCGCTTAACCAGGTAGCAATGTAGCATCTTGTCGGTTTTAGTTTCGAGGGGAGGGTCTTTTATGATCCGGCGAAATTTAAATCTGCACGTGTTTTGGTATTTAACAGTCGAACCTGGTTTTACCTAGCAACACGGCGATTATATAGGAGAAAACATACTGTCTCCATTTCATATTAGTGTTCATTAATTTAGTATCAGCCACAACTAATACCATAAAACGCAGGGAGTACAAGATTTCAGGAAAGAGATATACATCTCCAATTATAAATAGACGACGTTAATTATATGAAAGGTACAGGTGGAAATGCATATTTGAATTGCGATTTCTTTCGCAATACTGTAACTCACATTTTTCAAATTAAAGTACCTTAAAAAATGGCGTGCCGAAGCGGTCTCATTCAACTGTGTTATCACCACGTAACTACCTCACAACAGGCAAACTTTCGTGTTGGTCAATGATTGACCAACAACCTCATGGAAAATCGACGCAAGGGGTGTGCCTCTTTGGTCATGCTCACTTCCCATGAGCTTTGGAATGAGAGGAAAACGAGGGTTTATGAACTTGTCATTGATGCCCAATGCTACCTTGCCAATCATAAAAGGGTAAGCCAACCTAAGGGTTTTACGTGTGCAGAAAGTTTGAGCTCTATCATGTCGTAAGAGCAAGCTCTATGAACCCTATAAGACGTTGGTTGTTTGCAAATCTTGGACCTCTCCGCAATTAATGGAGTTAATGAAGCAAAGTGTCTATGTGTTCTAAAAATGACACAATTATGACATTTTGAAGCATTTCCCAAAAAAATGGATAATGATTACCCGGTAGCAAGACTTACTAATATGTGACATGCTCCATGAGATGTATTTATGAAGGTGTCTCACATGTGGCAAGCGCACATAGGCCAATTCATCCTAGCCGAGTCTCACTCATGAACCCAGTTGGTCCAAATGCATTCTACAATCCTCATCGCGTCGGTTATGAAGAATTTTCACCCCGAACTACCATAAAGGTGCAATTTTGAAGTGATCCACTTGATGATAGAGAACAAACTAAAATTCTCCTCACCATCCTAGAAAGTCGCCCTAGTCGACCCTTTTATCAGGCAAAACTATGTATATATCGAAAACTAGGGAAAGGATGGACGACAATGTTTTGAACCTAGGGCATCACTCGTTGGAGATCACCAGAGCACATGCTTGATGCTTGACCTAGTCCATGTTTCGCTCCCACCTCCTTCTCCGGATACACAATTTTCTTACGAGGATACACAAAATTTCATTAAGTATCAGGGAAGAAGAAAACTATCCCGTCAAACCATATCTTGCAAGGTCATTTTCACTTCGTTTTTGAGCTGTGTAATCCGGCATAAATGAGTTTCTCGAATGGCATGTGGATGTGGTGGGATGCTCGGAGGCTAAGCCAACACCTGCACGCTTTGCCGCTCATAAATAAATATGCACTATCAAATATACATATATATTATGAAATTCCATGATGATTCGAACAATATTGAGATGTTAGGAACTTTGTACATGTGCTTGGTTAAATTTTTATCATAGTTTAACTTTGACAAAAAAATAGTGTACACTATATTTTAAAATCGAGGGAGTAGAACTATACATATCATAGCTTTGCATTCTTTACTGACGTACCCATCCAAGAAGTAATAACATCGAAGTCACGTGTCGGCTACATTGTGGCAGTACGGGTATAAACCAACAGTGAGGTGATTCTGCCCGTAAAGCAAGACACAACCCTGTGCATTCAACCAACAGGCGGACACTAGTGATCGAACCCTGTGCGTTCAACAGGTTGACACTTCACAGTAGCGGTCGGCAGTTAACCAACGTCGCGCGTTTAGCCTGGCCGGTGGAGACCCTGATCGCGACGGGAGGCCGTGAAAGATTGACAAATGGTGGTATCCCGTACGGAGTATCGAGGAGCAGTTATGGGCGGTTAGAGGTAGACTGCACAACTCGATCACCGCGACAGTTCGCCGGAGAGGCACACGGCGAAGAATGATGACCATGGCCATGGTGATTTCTCGCTGTCGCACAAAAGTTATCGGAGGAGTCGATGGAGCACCCATTCCTGACGCATCCACCTCATCAGCTACGCTGCTGTATCCGCCATTCATTTACTCTGACGAGACTGCACAACGGCACAAATGAATCGTGGTGGAAATTATTCTCTCAACTAAAGCATTAGCGGCACGTACATATGAGAGGGAGAGGAGGCTTTCCAGAAACAAAACAATCTAGGGTTTCGTTCTCCTCGTTAACGACAGTTGTTAATCTGCCTAGCCTTCGGTGGCCTTAGGGTCTTAAAGGTGCGGTGGACCACGGTCTCTCGTTAATTTTAGATATTTGCAGTGTCTTCTTCAAGATGGTGAGCCTGCTAGATGGTGAGCCTGCTGCTACATCCTAAAATCGGAATAAGTTTCTTCCCTCTCTATCCCCGTTCCGGCAGTGCTTCTAGCGTCAGCGGAGGGCATGTGCAGTTGTTAGTTATCATGTTAGTTGGTGTTGTTGCAAGTTTAACTATTTTTTGCGAAACACAGTACAGACGCAGACGCTTACAAAAACGTACACAATACCCCTATGAGCCCCTCCGAGAGACTTGTTCATGAACTTGATCCGGTGAGTCTTGAGATTGACGAAGTCACCATAGACGTCTCGCTGTCGACGGAAACGTCACCTCCCACTGAAAAATGTTCATCCTTTATAAGACACCAAAGTGTCAAACCTAGGGTTTTAATTCTGGTGGGCTAGGGGTGTCACTGCCCTCCTAACCATACTGTTAGAAGTATAATATGTAGGGCTATATACGTAAGAGTAGGAGTCGTCATCTTGTACTACAAGTCTATCCCCTCACCTTGTACCTCTATATATACCCCACGAGGGTCCAATCAATAAACACACAATTTCAGGGTTGTACAATTTCTATACATCCAACCACAGTTTGACTTTTCTGATCTATGGTTTTCATCTTTTTTGATGGTTGCTGGTCTAGCGTTGTTTTTGGGGGGTTTATCACGATTTCTCGTCTATCTTCTACAACAGGATTTACTAGACAAGCTTTGCTCAGCTCCAATGAGGCAGGACGAGGATGGTGACGCATATTCAGCTCACTTTAGTGTTTGTAGTCTTTGTTAGGTGATCTAAAAATCTACTTACAATTCATTTTACTTTTAGAACTCTTTATACTGCTGATGATTACCAACATCTCGGTAGATTTTTCGTAAAAAAAGAAAGCATTAGCGGAACTGAAGTGAAGCCGTGTGTGAACTCGATTGTAGCAGCAAAGGGAGCCAACATGACAGAGATTTGGTTCGCTGGCGTGAGGATACGATATGGTACGAGCCTGAGGACTCCGGGATCCACCCCTAATTTTTATCCCTAAAACCTAGGCACAGCAGAAAACAGAGCAGGCAAACAGAGAGGAGATCAGATCAGATCAGATCAAACCAAGCTTTGTTTTGCCTAAAACATTGGCATGTGCCGCCCTTTCTGACGTGCTAGCTACTTAGCTAGCACCCTGTTTTGCATGTACGTACGCATGAAGCCATGAACAGATCAGCGCTAGTACTGCACGCATCGGCCTGCCCTTTCGCAAGCGTGACATGTCTGGCCTTGCAATATACACGTACTAGAGCTAGTTCTATTTGAGATGTTGGGATTACCTGTGGCACGAATTTTCCTCTCGGCCAGGACCACATCTTCGCGGGTAGTGGAGTTTCATTCACCGGTGTTTTCATTTTCTTGTATCCTTCCGAAGAAAAGATAGAACTACTCACACTCCTTCCAAATTACTCCCTGCATTTTAGTAAATAAAGCATCCTTATTTTCCATATTTTCTCTTTAACCAAGAACTACTTTAAATATAGGAAGATTCTTGATATAAAATCAGCGTAATTGGAAAGCATTTTTCAATACAAATCCAAAGATTCTAATTGCGTGCAAAATAATTAAGATTTTCTTGCTCAAATTTTTCGATCAAAGTTCGTCTTGAGAAACACATGCGGCTTATCATCGAAATGTAGGTAGTAAGACATATTTTTCTAAAATACAAGTAAACCTACACACAAAAACTCATATAGATACGTGCGTATCTAGACCAAATCTGATCGAAATTAGGTTAGTTAACTTGAAACGGAGGTTGTATTTGTTTTCGAAATGGGTGTATAACCATTTCTTCTACATCATGAGATGCACACGACCCTTTTATTGCAGAGTATCAAAGTAATCGGTATCAAAAATTTACATCATCGGCAACTCATAGAATTGGCACAGGCACCAACCAATTGTGAAAGTAAAAGAAAAACAACAGGCTAAGCATCCGTCAATCGCCTAGAAAGCCGCCAGCCAGCCTGGTTGTAGAAGTTCCGAGTAACCGTCAGCAGATGGTTGCACCCAGTAAGCATATGATCCCGCTGATCCATCGGGAGCAAGAGGGACCAATCTTGGATCCAGTGTGTAGCCATATGAATAATTTACATAAAATTAGAAGTACTTGCATTGTTAAAAACTACATTATTTCGGCTTCTCCAAATTACCCAAAATATAGGAGAGAATAGCCACAATACCACTAGTTAGAACCGAAAGTTCCAAAATACCACTATTGAAAACAATAGTGCCAAAATAGCACTCAACTTCAGTTTCCCATGCCACAATACCACTAGTCTGTAACTGAATCAAACATTCTCAAACATAGACGCAAATGCCCTCCAACATAAAACATAGCACACAAAAATAAATCGATTGCTACAGAAGAGGAACAAGTGCACAACTATGTTATATAACGATGGGTATTGATGGGATGCACAACAAGCTGTATAAAATTCAGATTCACATTCCATCATGATGCAGCCGTGTGTAAGTTCCTTAATTAACGTTGAAAAATGCTCATTTTATCTTGTACACATCTGCTGTCGACTGAACTTAAGATATTATTAGTAGTACTGATCTGAAGAGCAGTTTAGTGGTTGCCGCAATTAACCACACGATCGTGACACGACGACGTAGGTGCTGATAAGTGACATCGAAATAGTCAAAGAGATCTAACGAGTAACACTACAGTCAACAGGATACCAACACCTGGTCGGTCTAAACGTAGAGAAATGTGAAACTAATCTGGTCATAACAGGATACTAATACAGTACTACGTCGGCAGCTGACCGATGAGCAAATTGTAAATAATCTCAGTTTCGGCGGTGGTGTTTTTTTTAGGGGCGAAGGTGCTGGCTCCAAGCCACACACCATGTGCGACGGTGCAAGCGACAAGGCGTGACGAGGAGAGCCCAGGCAGCAACGCTTCCGACAAATCCGCGTGGCACCCCGACACGTCCACGTGGCGCCCGGCCCACGGCGCGAGAGCAGGTGGATCGACGTGGCTAGCGACCTACGGTGTCGCTTGTCCTGCTGGCTACGTGGATCTCGGCAGCCGAGACAAGGCCGCACGTACGTACGTACACGCACACCGGCCACTGCACCTGCACGCCAAGATGCAGAACTCGTCTGGTAGCGGGGCACATGACATGTGATCCTGCACTAGATTTTGCAAACCACGATTTCGTATGGTTATTTTCCAGTAGAAATACGTTGCTCGTCTGCCACAAGATTATTTCATGTGTAATAATCAACTGGGTTGTGCACGTGTTATGCCAAATCGGTACAAGGCAGCCGAGACGAGGAGGAGGAAGCCGCCACAAAACCCATCTAGAGTTATGTTCTCATTTTCAACAACAACATCCGTCTGCTCTTTTTTCGGTGGTTTTTATGTTTTAAGTATCTCCAGCGGGCTAACGTAAAACGAATGTTAAAATTGGCTGTGCACGTTCATTTCTGTCGAACCGTGGACACGAGAATGATTATTTTTTAGGCATGTCCGTTTGCTTTTAGGGATGCCCCCGACGCATTTGGTCCGCAGACAAAATTTTGTTTTTTCACTGAAAAAAGTTTAAACAAACACACACAAAAAGGTTCAAAGCACTTATTTATTACATCCAAATATTTCAAATAGCATAGTTTAACTAAGAAACGAAACAAGGTGATATTGATAACTACACAATATATTCATGGACAGCTAATGCCCACTCGTGCTCAATTAAATCCTTCTGTAGGCGTTTGGACATGTTATCGTCAGTAACTATTCATATGCAGCTGTTGCTAGCTTGATGCCCTAGGATTTGGCACGACCAACTGACCGTGGAAATTTCATAAGTGCTCATTTCGGCCATGAGGACACTCATCCTCAACGATCATATTATGTATGATCACGCAACAGGTCATCACCTCGTGCATTGTCTTCGGCGATCATGTTCTAGCTGGGTGACGAACAATTGCCCACCGAGGTTGGAATACACCAAATCTCAGCTCCACATCTTTTCTAGCAACTACTTGCATCTTGTAAACCTCTTTGTTTTTTTCGTATTTAGATTACGAACAGTCTTCACCAGTGTGGTCCAGTCAGGATAGATACCATCAGGAAGATAATATGACTTGCCATATACATTTCCATTGATCTCGTAGCTCACCTGGGGAGCTTTACCTTCCAAAAGCTAGTCGAAAACCGGATAGCGGTGTCGCACATTGATGTCATTGTTGGAATCGGCCAAGCCAAAGAATATCGTTCTACAGATCTGGCGGGATTAGTTTCTCGGTGTGTTGCTGGCGTTCGTTGTTATCCGCGACGGCGCCGTCGGCCGGGACGAGGTGGTTCTTCTGGAGCGAAGATGTTGGTTCAGAGGTGGTGGATTTGTCGTTCTTCTCCAACTTCATCGATGGGAGGCGGCGAATCTTGGTCTAAGACAGCACAGAGACATGTACCTCGCTGCTTGCAACATGCTTGTTCATCGACTCACAAAGCCTTGTTGGCGATGGTACTTTTTTGGATCTTGCAATGATGGAGGATCGACGTCTCTTCTGGCATCTGTCTCGACGACGCTGGAGTTTGATGGCGGCCGCTGGCTACGGTGGTTGCAGTAAACCCCAGGTATCATTTTGTATTTCTGGATCTTTTAGAAGTTTAACTGCAAATTCTAGATAATCATTTTATCCTAGTTTTTCGTTTAGTTTCTTCATGTGTTGCTTCTTGTAACTTGATTTTTGATTAATGAAATATGTAGTTGCTCTCAAAAAAAAAAAAACGTGCGGAGGGATGGCTACTTCTCTTTGAGATATTGGGATTACATGTGGCACGAATTTTCTGCTCGGCCAGGACTACATCTTCGTGGGTTGTGGAGTTTCATTCGCCGATGTTTTCATTTTCTTCTATCTTTCCGAGGACACTACCCTTCCAAATTACTTCATTTTTTCAATAAAGGGAATATATTAATATGAAAAGATACCAATTACACTTAGCCTCTCCAACAACGCAACACCATAATAGCAGTACGGATGCACACAGCCAAAAAAGAGGAAAGAAAACTAAGAAACAAAAGTCCTGCTACAAAGATCCCAGACGTTGGAACAACAATACATGCACCACCAAGACAACACCTGAAATATAGACTCTCCAAAAGAAACGCCTTCAAGAAGGAAATGTTGCAACAACGTCGTCGTCGCCCAACCAAAGATCGTAGGTTTTCACCCTGAAGATAGTCTCCGCTCTTAAAACAATGTCTCCAACAAGGTCATTACCAGGTACAATCAGTTAAGGCAAGATCTTGGATTTTCACCTTGAAAGGTAGGACTCTGAACTTTACATGTGCTGCTGCCCCCACTTTTATACCACTGCGGAGCCTGGAACGCCAAGCAAGTCCCTCAAAATCGCGGAGATTTGAAACTACTTTAGCTAGTCCTCCAATCCAGCCTTCGTGATATTCCTTCTCCTGACTTCATCATGGACCAAAAAGTCACTTGATCTCAAAACATAATAGAGCTTCGCGCCGCTCCCTCCAGAACCAAACGGTCGGAATAAAAGCATGGGTGCGCGCGACCGAATACCACCCGATCCAGCAAACTCCAGTCAAAAGATGCACTGTTCCATTCGCCGGTGGAGCTTTTCGGAACTCATCACTCCAGCCAGATCAAGGTAGACTGGCCTCCGGCAGGTCTTCATCTTCAAATGAGAGAAACCCGAGGACCGCCAGTCACTTCTGCTGGATCACCAGATAAGAATAAGGTGGCACTGAGCACCGACAATGGCTTGGCCGAAGCCATGGATCTTGCGTCAATTGGGGCCAAGAGGGCCCAAATCATGCGCAGATCGCCGCCACCGCCGAACCGCCACCGGGGGCGAAGGCCGCCACGCTTCACCCACTCCTCGATGAAGACCGGCGAAGTGCATCAGGCCACGGCCAGCGCAGTCGTGCCGCCCGGCGTCCTCAGCCTACGCCTCACCGCCTCCCATGAAGCGCCGCCGTGGAGCCCTCTCCACCCCATCGCCCTTCGACGGGAGGGGCTCCGCCACCGCCACTAGAGACGGCAATAGCGGCGGCCTGAGCGGCGGGGGATGAGGGACCGCTGGGGGCTTGAGGATGGGGGCCTCCACCGCCGCCCGGGAGGGGGGCAGCAGGGGAGGGTAGGGTTTCTTCCAAATTACTCCATGCATTTCAGGAAATAAAGCGCCCTTAGTTTGTATGTTTTATTATTGATCAAGAACTATCCTAAATACATAAAGGTTCTTAGTATAAAATTAGCAACATTGAAAAGTATTTTTTAATACGAATCCAACAATTTTAATTACGTGCAATATAATCAGGATTTTGTTGCTCACATTTATGGTCAAATTTTGTCTTGAAATACGTGTACAACTCTTTCATTGAAACATAGGTAGTAAGTGACGTGTTTCTTTAAAAAAGAAACGAACCTACACGCTAAAACACGTATTGGTATATACGTATATAGACCAAATCTGGTCAAAGTTACCTCAGTTAACTTGAAAAGGAGGCGGTATTACATTATACTAGAAGCATTACAATCAACATCGATTGATACACAACAGGTTTTATAAATTTCAGATTCATATTCTACCATGATGCAGCCGTGTGTAAATTCCTTAACGTTGAAAATTGCTACTTTTATCTTGTATATACACATGACTGAACTTAAGATGTTATTAGTAGTACTAACCCGAATAGCAGCTTAGTGGTTGCCACAATTAACCACACGATCGTGACACGATGACGTAGGCGTTGATATCGAAAGAGATCAAGTAACACTATAGTCAACAGGATACCAACACCTGGTCGGTCTAAACGTAGAGAAATGTGAAATTAATCTGGTCTTAAGACCGTGGAACCGGGACAGTACGTCGGCAGCTGACCGATCGGCAAAACTGTAAATAATCCCAGTCTCGGCGGTGGTGTTTTTTCAAATAGACACTTCTTTAACTTTTAGTGCATGTAATCTATGTTGTCGATCATGTTTGGAAATTTTGTAGTCGCGTTGATAGACAACAGGTGTTTTGTATCCTCAATAGTTGGCTCCTTCAAGTAATATATTCGCCGAACAAGTCAATCACGACTCGGCTAAAATCGGTACATGAAGTTAAGTCATGTACTCTCACCATTCGCATCAGCAGCCATTCCATATGATAGTATGCGAATAGTTGCGGAACATTTTTTGTAGGGGTGAAACCTAGCGCACCTGTGGCATCATGCCTGCATTGGAAGTACCGGTCGTAGTCTCGGATGCCCTGCAGAATGAATAAGAATTGATCCCTTGCCCTTGACATCCGGTAGCAGTTTCCAGGAACACCAAATTGGTGCGGTCGAAGTAGTATTCTTACAGCCGAAGGTGCGGGCCCACCGACTTTGTAGCGCGGCATGTTTCTTTTGCGGCCCTTCACAGAGCCCCGGTACACCGGCATTTGGCTGGCACTCTGTTCATGGAGGATGGAGGCCACAATAGCCATTACCCGCGACGCCTTGTCGACGAGGAGTCAAGGACCCCACTGCGGAACTTGTCTTGCCAGGTGACTGCCACATGTCCATCTACGTGGGCACCAACGGCGGATCAATGGTGGCCTAAACTGGCGCCAAAAAATGATGTCCGGAACCTATCCGCGCAATTAACCGAACAGGTCTGGGCGGCGCGGCCAGTCGGCGCACCTAGCTGATGTGCGGCTAACAAAGATGCGACGGATGCAATCAAGATCTGGAGATTCTACCCCAGCACCGAGCCTGTACTTCGGCGTGGCGAGGTCCGAACAGACGTCCGGTACTACGGCGGTGCAGCGGGGTGGGGTGGTGGGGTCACCTTAGGGCTCCAAAGAAAGGGAGGAGGAAGCAAATCCGCGTGATCGATTTCGCTGTTCCTAACGTGCGGAGCCGGGCTGGAATACAAGGTCAGTCGGCGCGACCGCGCAGACGCATTTGTGGCGCATATTTGGGCCGCATTTGCGTCTAGACGGACATGCCGGTCAATATGTGTCGCGCCGCTAGGCTTGGGTGCTGATACGTCCAAAACGTATCTACTTTCCCGAACACTTTTGCTATTGTTTTGCCTCTAATTTGTGTATTTTGGATGCAACTAACACGGACTAACGCTGTTTTCAGCAGAACTGTTCTGGTGTCTCGTTTTTGTGCGAAATCCAACTTTCGGGAAAAACCTCGGGATTTTGACGAAAGGGCCTATTTTCCCG
>NW_025900731.1:0-16342 GCF_022539505.1 Lolium rigidum | reverse complement strand
AATTTTGTTGGTCTCCTTGAAAAAATGGACATGGATAGAATAAGGTACACTAATAATATTAATGATGGTGGGGAGATCAAAGCACCAATACCATGTAAACTCCTAGCTATGAATGATGCACTAGAACATAACTATGCTTGGCTTGTTCACGAAAATTTGTTCGATGAGAGTAGCAAGCCCAAGACTAATGAAAAGGGAGACAGCTGAAACTTATGTATCCAATATACTATGCATGGTTGAGAAAACTCCAAACCCCGCTGTAGGTGCACCACCCTTCGATAGCACTTGAGTTACACTTTCGCGCCTAGGCCGAAGGCGTTAAGAAAGCGCTTATGGGAGACAACCCATGTTTTTACTACAGTATTTTTGTTTTATATTTGAGTCTTGGAAGTTGTTTACTACTGTAGCAACCTCTCCTTATCTTAGTTTTGAGTTTTGTTGTGCCAAGTAAAGTCTTTGATAGTAAAGTAAGTACTAGATTTGGATTACTGCGCAGTTCCAGATTTCTTTGCTGTCACGAATCTGGGTCTACCTCCCTGTAGGTAGCTCAGAAAATTAAGCCAATTTACGTGCATGATCCTCAGATATGTACACAACTTTCATTCAATTTGGGCATTTTCATTTGAGCAAGTCTGGTGACCTAATAAAATCCATCTTTACGGACTGTTCTGTTTTGACAGATTCTGCCTTTTTATTTCGCATTGCCTCTTTTGCTATGTTGGATGAATTTCTTTGATCCATTAATGTCCAGTAGCTTTATGCAATGTCCAGAAGTGTTAAGAATGATTGTGTCACCTCTGAACATGTGAATTTTTATTGTGCACTAACCCTCTAATGAGTTGTTTCGAGTTTGGTGTGGAGGAAGTTTTCAAGGATCAAGAGAGGAGTATGATGCAATATGATCAAGGAGAGTGAAAGCTCTAAGCTTGGGGATGCCCCGGTGGTTCACCCCTGCATATTATAAGAAGACTGCGTCTAAGCTTGGGGATGCCCAAGGCATCCCCTTCTTCATCGACAACATTATCTGGTTCCTCCCCTGAAACTATATTTTTATTCCGTCACATCTTATGCACTTTGCTTGGAGCGTCGGTTTGTTTTTGTTTTTTGTTTTGTTTGAATAAAATGGATCCTAGCATTCACTTTGTGGGAGAGAGACACGCTCCGCTGTAGCATATGGACAAGTATGTCCTTAGGCTCTACTCATAGTATTCATGGCGAAGTTTCTTCTTCGTTAAATTGTTATATGGTTGGAATTGGAAAATACTACATGTAGTAATTCTAAAATGTCTTGGATAATTTTATACTTGGCAATTGTTGTGCTCATGTTTAAGCTCTTGCATCATATACTTTTCACCCATTAATGAAGAAATACTTAGAGCTTGCTAATTTGGTTTGCATATTTGGTTTCTCTAGAGTCTAGATAACATCTAGTATTGAGTTTTGAACAACAAGGAAGACGGTGTAGAGTCTTATAATGTTTACAATATGTCTTTTATGTGAGTTTTGCTGCACCGTTCATCCTTGCGTTTGTTTCAAATAACCTTGCTAGCCTAAACCTTGTATCGAGAGGGAATACTTCTCATGCATCCAAAATACTTGAGCCAACCACTATGCCATTTGTGTCCACCATACCTACCTACTACATGGTATTTATCCGCCATTCCAAAGTAAATTGCTTGAGTGCTACCTTTAAAATTCCATCATTCACCTTTGCAATATATAGCTCATGGGACAAATAGCTTAAAAACTATTGTGGTATTGAATATGTACTTATGCACTTCATCTCTTATTAAGTTGCTTGTTGTGCGATAACCATGCTTACAGGGACGCCATCAACTATTCTTTGTTGAATATCATGTGAGTTGCTATGCATGTCCATTTTGTCGCGAAGTAAGAGAGATCTACCACCTTAATGGTTGGAGCATGCATATTGTTAGAGAAGAACATTGGGCCGCTAACTAAAGCCATGAATCATGGTGGAAGTTTCGAGTTTTGGACATATATCCTCAATCTCATATGAGAATAATAATTGTTGCCACATGCTTATGCATTAAAGAGGAGTCCATTATCTGTTGTCCATGTTGTCCCGGTATGGATGTCTAAGTTGAGAATAATCAAAAGCGAGAAATCCAAAATGCGAGCTTTCTCCTTAGACCTTTGTACGGGCGGCATGGAGGTACCCCATTGTGACACTTGGTTAAAACATGTGCATTGCAAAGATCCGGTAGTCCAAGCTAATTAGGACAAGGTGCGGGCACTATTAGTATACTATGCATGAGACTTGCAACTTGTAAGATATAATTTACATAACTCATATGCTTTATTACTACCGTTGACAAAATTGTTTCATGTTTTCAAAATAAAAGCTCTAGCACAAATATAGCAATCGATGCTTTCCTCTTTGAAGGACCATTCTTTTACTTTTATGTTGAGTCGGTTCACCTATCTCTCTCCACCTCAAGAAGCAAACACTTGTGTGAACTATGCATTGATTCCTACATACTTGCATATTGCACTTGTTATATTACTCTATGTTGACAATTATCCATGAGATATACATGTTACAAGTTGAAAGCAACCGCTGAAACTTAATCTTCCTTCGTGTTGCTTCAATACCTTTACTTTGATTTATTGCTTTATGAGTTAACTCTTATGCAAGACTTATTGATGCTTGTCTTGAAGTACTATTCATGAAAAGTCTTTGCTTTATGATTCACTTGTTTACTCATGTCATTACCATTGTTTTGATCGCTGCATTCATTACATATGTTTACAAATAGTATGATCAAGGTTATGATGGCATGTCACTTCAGAAATTATCTTTGTTATCGTTTTACATCTCGGGACGAGCGAGAACTAAGCTTAGGGATGCTTGATACGTCTCCGACGTATCGATAATTTCTTATGATCCATGCCATATTATTGATGATACCTACATGTTTTATGCACACTTTATGTCATATTCGTGCATTTTCGGAACTAACCTATTAACAAGATGCCGAAGTGTCGATTCTGTTGTTTCTAGCTGTTTTTGGTTTCGAAATCCTAGTAACGAAATATTCTCGGAATTGGACGAAATCAAGACCCGGGGTCCTATTTTGCCACGAACCTTCCGGAAGACCGGAAGGGATACGAAGTGGGGCCACGAGGGGCTGCCACCATAGGGCGGCGCGGCCCGAGCCCTTGGCCGCGCCGACCCGTGGTGTGGTGCCCCGTGTGGCCCCCCACGTTGCCTTTCCGCCTACTTAAAGCCTCCGTCGCGAAACCCACGACGCGAAAAACCACGATACGAAAAACCTTACCGAGACGCCGCCGCCGCCAATCCCATCTCGGGGATTACGGAGATCTCCTCCGGCACCTCGCCGGAGGGGATTCATCTCCCGGAGGACTCTACACCGCCATGGTCGCCTCCGGAGTGATGAGTGAGTAGTTCACCCCTGGACTATGGGTCCATAGCGGTAGCTAGATGGTTGTCTTCTCCTCATTGTGCTTCATTGTTGGATCTTGTGAGCTGCCTAACATGATCAAGATCATCTATCCGTAATACTCTATGTTGTGTTTGTCGGGATCCGATGGATAGAGAATACCATGTTATGTTAATTATCAAGTTATTACATATGTGTTGTTTATGATCTTGCATGCTCTCCGTTATTAGTAGAGGCTGCGGCCAAGTTGATGCTAGTAACTCCAAGAGGGAGTATTTATGCTCGATAGTGGGTTCATGCTGCATTGACACACGGGGGGTGACGAAACCCCTAAGGTTGTGTTGTCTTGTTGCCACTAGGGATAAAACATTGATGCTATGTCCGAGGATGTAGTTATTGATTACATTACGCGCAATACTTAATGCAATTGTATCGTTGTTAGCAACTTAATACTGGAGGGGTTCGGATGATAACCCGAAGGTGGACTTTTTAGGCATAGATGCAGTTGGATGACGGTCTATGTACTTTGTCGTAATGCCCAATTAAATCTCACTATACTTATCATGACATGTATGTGCATTGTTATGCTCTCTCTATTTGTCAATTGCATGACTGTAATTTGTTCACCTAACATGCTTTTATCTTATGGGAGAGACACCTCTAGTTAACTGTGGACCCCGGTCCATTCTTTAATACTGAAATACAAATCTGCTGCAATACTTGTTTTACTGTTTTCTCTACAAACAATCATCTTCCACACAATACGGTTAATCCTTTGTTACAGCAAGCCGGTGAGATTGAAAACCTCACTGTTTCGTTGGGGCAAAGTACTTTGGTTGTGTTGTGCAGGTTCCACGTTGGCGCCGGAATCTCTGGTGTTGCGCCGCACTACATCCCGCCGTCATCAACCTTCAACGTGCTTCTTGGATCCTCCTGGTTCGATAAACCTTGGTTTCTTTCTGAGGGAAAACTTGCTGCTGTGCGCATCATACCTTTCTCTTGGGGTTCCCAATGAACGTGTGAGTTACACGCCATCAGAGAGTACTGGATTTTTCATAGGTTTGTGATGGGTGGCTTGCTTGCCAACCAGGTGGAGAACAATGGACAATCTCGAGGAAGCCACCGTCCAGGCGTACGCGGCGGTCCTGGCCAAGGGGTTTCACATACCTCCATGATGATTCCATGGTGCACGACGTGATGGGTCAGGGGGAGGAACACGGTGAGCATGGCCGACGGCTGGGCCAACTCACGGACTTCGACGGGCTAAATCATCGGGGCCACGCCAGTTTTCATGGCGCCCTAGGTGGCATGGTAGAGAGGAGTCGGGCATGGCCGCCCATGTGTAAACGGACGTCGTGTCGGAGCGGCTGTCGGCGAAGGTCACGGACTATTTGGACAAGTGCCTTAGGCAGTGCGCCGATGATCGGTGGACGGGCGTGCAACTGTTGGAGCACCCGACATTGGCCGTAAGGTAAGGAGCGTTGTGTGATCTGGTCTCCTCCTGATGCCCCTCTCAAATAGTTCACTAGCAAACAAAGAATGGTAATAGATGCCTCTCTCCAGCAGATCGACTCCAAGCCGTGTACGTGTTTGACACTAACTTTCCATGCATTTTGACACTGGGAGAAACAAAACACGCCTAGCACATCGCCATCATCCCCAACGAATAAGGCGAAAAAGCAGGGCACGGTCGGCCCCTCTACCAGTTTTCCAAGAAATAACCAGCAGCTTAGTCAAGCGCAGAGGGCAAGAAAAACAGTGTCGTCCAATACTCTGAGGAGTCTAGACTAGGTACACCACAGCGAGGCAGGCATCTGTTGGTTGGATTTCTACCAGAGGGCATGTTCCGCCGCCGCTTCATATGTACAACCACCGGTAATCCTCGTGGCTTGTTCAAGGTCCCAAAGGCGTTTTATCAACAAATCATTGGCGATTTCCCTCATAAAATCATACTCGGTAGCACGGTTGGGGACACATGGCGAGTTTGGTTGGTGGAATTGAGGATCCATGTCTTCATCGACCATGGATGGGATGAGTTTGTCGAGGACACCAACATTGCACAAGGTGATACTATGTTCTTCACCTACTTCATGGGCTCTCGGTGGATGTAACCATGTTTGAAAATAATGGATGCAAAAAATCATTATACGCATTAAGCGTGGTGGCGTTAAGACTTCCGCAAGCTTTTGTTTGCTAGCATTGTAATTCATGCTACTATTTGGGTTCTATCTATGTAATGGCTCTCTGAATTGCAGCGATCCTATATTGCTATGCGGAGCTATTACTTGATCTGAATGTCGTGCCTTATTGCCATTGTATTACATTTATGTTTACATTTACGGTTTCCAGATTTATAATGTGTATGTGTTTCTGGTGACCGAATGCTTATCTTACATGGTGAAATCAAAAAATTATACCTACATGGGATACCTAGCAGGCTCAATTATAGAATGACCTGCAATATACCGAGAGGGATAATAAATAGACGGTCTACACATTTCACCAGCCATTGTGCTTTTCAGGTTTTGCCCACGACACTCATAAATATTTGAGCTCTCTAGATTCTCCTCACACATGTTTTTTCTCTTTTACTAGGCCGAAACAGTAACCATCATAATTAGGCACGGTATAAACCCACTAGTATTTACCAGACCAACCATTTTAGTTGATCCAATTTAGTATACATATTGCAATTTAATGGATGTATTCATATTATTTCACCTAATTTTTCATCGTATTGGCGCGGCGTGCCGCCCCGCAAACCATTGCTAGTATTGTGTAGAATCACGCAGGTGCTCATATTATCCTTAAGTGTGTCCATATCCCAAAAACGGGCTGATCCTCGAACTATTGCAAAACACCGAAGGTCCGCTCAATGTCTTTTCGAGCTGCCTTTTGTGCTTTTGCAAACTCAGCTTCAGTTCTCTAGCTCCCTCATGGTTTTCACAAATATGACCCAATCCGGGTATATACCGTCGGCAAGATAGTACCCCATTGTGTACTCTCTTCCACTGACGGTGTAGTTGCAAGCCGGGGCATTACCTTTAGCAAGCCGGACAAGAAGATGAGATCTATGCAACACATTTATATCATTGAGAGAACCGGGCAAACAAAAAAAACTGTGCCAAATCTAAAGATCATGGGATGCAATTGCCTCAAGAATGATTGTTGGTTCTTTCTCCAGCCACAGTACAAGCCTTGCCAAACTTTTAAACAATTTTTTCATATCCAATGCATACAATCTATGCTGCCTAGCATGCCCGGCCAACCTTGTTGTTCGTTCTCCGCCATTAATCTAGCGGTATCTTCGTCATTGGAAGCTCGAAGATACGCCGGCCCATACACACGCATCATAACCTTGCAAAAACGACGGACAGATTTCATCGGCGGGCGAAGATACTCATCAGCATAGTCCGCCGGAATGCCATAGGCAAAGATGCTCATGACGGCGGAATTTTTTTGGTGCGCACTAAATCCCATGAGCCCGGCCGCATTTCTCTTGCACTTGAATTAGCTTGTGTTGTCCTCACACATAGCGATGATCTTGTTGAACAAAGATCGTCGCATTCGGTACCGGCGGCGAAAGAGATGGGGCGGGTATGTCGGTACCTCGGCGAAATAATCGCGCATGAGCAGGTTGTGGCCGAGCGCGCGGTTCCGGGGATGCACAGCCGCCCCATGGTTGACCCCTTCCACTTCTTCGGCCGCACATTCGTGACCGCCACTGCCGTGAGTATCACCGCCATCTGCTCCAAGTCATCGTCGAGCAACTCCTCCAAATCGGAGTCATCGGAGGAGGATGAATCCTCCAAAAAAAAAAACAGCGCGCACGGGTCCATTTGCAAGGAGCAACAACCGTGGCGAATCATGAGAACGGCGTGGCGGATCCGCGGCTACGAGGAGCTTTGGGGAGAAGACGTACCGGCCTACCGCGGAGATTCCGGCTGATTGGTCGGGGATTCGCGCGCGCCGCCGGGCGGAATGGGCGCGGCGGGGCGCGTGCTCCTGCCGGTCGGATTCGGAGTGACGGCCCGCGTAGGCTGGGTTCCGCAAGCGGCGGCGGAGGTTGGCGGGAGGAAGAAGAAAGAGGAACGGCTGAAACTTCCTTCACGCAAACGCGGGGGGGGGAAAGATGGGGGTCACGCTCGCTCAGCCTCTCCAACCCGGGAAGTTGGGGTTTCCGCGGCGCGAATCGGAATAGGCCGGATTTTTTTTTATATGGGGGCTGATGCGGTGTGTGAATCATCCCTTTTTTTCTTCAAACCGAAAAACGGCGGTTATTACGCGGACGGGTCCGACGCGAAGTGTGCTAGAGATGCTCGTTATTCTTTGCCGGCCGTACGGGTTGATAGAGATACTCTGAAGGTCTGAAGCATGCGAGCAACCTCAAATGCAGAGGTACATGTTAGCCGGATGGCGCGAATCTCCAGGAGCCGGCAAGGGCGAGGAGACGCTTGCGTAGTCGGGGGGAGTTGGCCTCGTCGATGTCCGTCCGCAACGGCGTATTTCGGGTGAACTGCTTCAACGGCGACTGCTTGGCACACGCCCTTTCCTGCGTTCATTCGAAGCGCCACAGGATAATCAAGTCAGCATTTGTATGCACGCAAGGTGCTTGTGCTTATTTCCTGCGTTCATTCGAGTGTATTCCAATTTGCTCTGCCATCTCCAACCCTAACCGTAAGAGCTCATGCGTACTTGGCACCGCTATGTTTCGATCGTGCTGCCAACACAATCAATTATTATTTTTTGAATTGAGCACAATCAAATTGTTGGCCGGGCTGAAACACTGCTGGTTTTTTTCCGTTATACTCCCGCCGTTATTTTTTAATTGACTCGGTTGTACTAAATTCGAGTCAATTAAAAAGGAACGGAGAGTAGTAAACATGCACGTGCCAATCACGTGTAATATCTTAACTATTAAAAAACAGCTACCTTGTGTTGTACGCGTCCCGCGTGTCGCTGCCGATCGGCCGTACGTTGTACGCGTCCCTCACACCACGAGTTCTCACTGCCGCCGCCGGTTCTCCCCATCGATTGGTTGTGGGAGCTTGAGGTGGCAATTGAGATGGGAGATAGGGGATGCCACCGCGGCTGCAACTTAGCGCTGCCGCTGGAGGCGGAGACAAGAGGAGGTCGTGCTGGCGATTTGGCGGAGGTGCTGGCGGCGATTTCGTCCGGATGGTGCCCTCACTAATTGCACCAGCGAGTGGACGCGTACCAGCGCGAAACCAGACGACAATCGTCGCCCTGCCCTCCCAGAGCACCGTGCAGGCGAGAATCCTTGGTCTGGCTGTGCGCATGGGAGTGGTCCGGAACGGTTGCTTTGACGGGATTCGATGGTGGAGGCGAGCGAGACGAGGACACGAGGTAGCTGCGCCTCGCGGCAGGTCGTCGTGCATCGACACAGACGTGAGCGCTGCTGCTGGCCTGCGAAGGCTGCGATGCGCGTGTGTGCACTCCAGGCTTTCGCTGCTAGATGCCTTGATTGCATTTGGAACATTTTTTATTGGTTAAAGATAGCTAGCTCGCAGCTAAAAAAAAGATAGCTAGCTTACGTTTGTTTGTGTTTGACCAAATCTTAACTCATGTTTAATTTGCTTTACACTTTCAATTCTTAATTTATGTTAATATGTAATATGCAAATTATACTTGATTTTTCGTTGCGCCAGTTTTTTTTAATAAAGTGTTGCATCGGTCTCGAACTCTCAATCGGCGGCACCACCTTTCTATCGCATTCATGATGTGGAGACAATGTCCCAAACGTGTCTCTTTAGCGTCAACGGCTACCTCGCTGCACCTCGAGTTGTCTTCATCGACGAGTCGTTCGTTAACCGTTACTCAAATCTTTTGCACCCACAAGATAACACGAGGTGGTCAGGTGGTCAGAGCAGACGTTGCGCAACCACAAGTGCAACAAGGGCTATGTTTGAGGAAGATGATGGTGGTTGCTGCCGACACGGAGTATGAGCACAATGTCATGGTGGTAATGGTAACGCATATTATCACCTTTTGGTGGCCGGCATCGGTGTTTCAACAATGCCAAGGGAAAAAGGCACATATTCAGATTCTTTTCATCCCGATGCGACGCACGGGCAGGTTTCCTAGTAAGATATATTACCTCTATCTATGTCATAAGTTTACCTAAATTATTTAGACACTTTTTAATGTATAGATGCATCTGAATTAGACAAATCTTCAACATTCTCCTTTAGTTTTGAAGTTGCAATGCGTGTGTGTTACATTTTTATCTCTTCCTCTAAGTATCGCTTTGTCATCTGTGCCGAACACGGCAGGAACGGGTCCTCACCCAGCCACACACAATGGAGCTGGCACCCTGAGCTCTGCAACATCAGGAATGTCCAACTGCAAAATGAGTTTCTGGGTTCTCATCATGGACAACCGAGCCTGCAATCTCATGTAGCTGGTGCAAGTATTTTTCTTGAAGTAATGTGAGTGCTCCTTCTAGTGAAAATGGTACTGGACTCACTATTCCTGTTCCTAATTGTTGCTCTTACGGACTTTGCATTCAAATACATCTGATGCCAGTTTGACACCAGAAGATAGCAGTACTGTGAATGTTTTGTTTTACATTTGTTGTATATTCAGATGAAGCTTTGATTTGTGTTGGTAACTGTTCCATCAGTGTCTTCTATCTACCATGAGTATGCAATGAAAAGCCAAAATACCAGTGTTTATCTTCAGGTACTTTCTTACTTATGATGGATTAACTGTCATTTTCCATTCTTCCATTCATATGTGCAACTTTATACTTTCTATGGTAGTTTTTCCAACTCGGACTCTGCCATTCTTGTTTTCATATCTCTGATTGTTTTCTGATTATATACATTATAGTTCAACATCAATGGAGTGAACTTCAAATAAATAATATGTAATATGTACAGTAAGAATCGTTCATTACACTTCGAGAATTATTTCACGTCCGGACCAGCATGTAATACATCAGAACAAAAACTCAATAGTAAAGAATTTTTTTATTTTTAAATCATTTATCCTGCTCTCCATCTGGTCCTTGCATAAGTGTGAAGATCATCCTTTCATCATGCACAAAATAGTCTCGTGGAAGTACAACACATTGACTGCTGGCTAACACATACAGGGAGGAGAGGCTAAATATCTGCACATGCAACCGAAATTACAAAGTTTTATTACAAGTTCTTGAATAAATAGGTTATGCCTCTCACAAAAACTTATACTGTGAGGAGAACCAAAATTTGATCAAGCTCTAAGTACTACTTGGAAAAAGAAGGTTTCTATAGTCAGTCAAAAATATCCACGGACTACAATGTATACAGGTTACTACTTTGCTAGAACTCAATTTGTGGTTCTCCTTGCTTTCTTGTCTGGTCTAACTACCATGCAATATAACTACCTAGATCATTATGTATTTTACTTAAAGGAACAAGTATTTCAGAAGAGTCAGTGGGAACAAGGCGCATTATTTAGTTTCATGTGGTTGCATAGGGCCATTTATAGCGGAGCAGAACCTAATATGATCTTAGCTACTTCGGATTCTCACATGATTACCACAATGGAACTGATATGCACAAATTTTAAAAGTACAAGAATATGCTATCGCCTCCATCTTGTCTCCCTGTCAATAACTGATTACCACAAGTGTTGCAACGTTCTGCTAGCTGCCGATATGCTATCGCCTGCATCTTGTCTCCCTGTCAAATTGCAAAAGATATACACTTACGAAAATATAGCCATTTTGCAAAAGATACCAATCTACCTCTTGACCTCTTCTTTAGTACACCAACATTTTACCAATACTTATGCATGCAATACCATTAAGTACCACACATTCCTGTTAAACTGGCATTTGTATTGCTATGCACCTTTGCAGTATTGGGTATGAAAGAATATATGCATTTCTGTTAAACTCGTATGGGAACCTGGACATCACATAATTATGGGAACATGAAATAAAATCATTTTATTCTGAAGCTTGTGCGCTGCTATGCTGATTTGCTCCCGCCTCCCTGACAACTCATGGTCCTTATTTTCATCCTATTTTCAGGAATGTCAACTGGACTGCTTTATTTATATTATGAAATGCTCCTACGTCCTAACGAATTGAAAGAAACACATGCAGGTAATGTATGCAGCAAGGAGTATTTACATAGCATATTTTGTTGCATGCAATGTTAAGGACCATGACCATGCACACAAAATTGTAGATCTGGTACTATCCTGTTACAGCTTCGAAAGTAGACATCACCTACTTCCTTAGTACTTCCATATACCTGAAAAGTATCTTATTTATTATTGTTATCCCTGGACACTAAACCAATTAGTCAAGGAAGAGAAGTGATAGGCCGATTGTGCTACTTTTCTAAGCTGTAGCTACTGGATTCAAGCATTTACATAGTTGAACTCATGTTATAGAGGTACCAAGATTGCATTAGAGGACTCACATTTCTGTCAGCTAGGATGGCGTGGTAAATAAGATCTCCCATCTGAGTCACTTTAACTCGCGCGGTCACAATTTTTGGGATTGTCACCCAACCATGGCTGTACGTGTGCATGTCTTCAACAAATATGTTTGCATGTATTCTACAAATCTGCAACTAACATGCCTGAGAAATGAGAAGAACACATGTATTAGTCAAACTAACAAATGGAATCTTTGATGCAGTATAGTGTAGAAAGAAGAAGTTACAAGTGGGGATTCCAGGCGAAGCGAGAGTACGGCCTTGGTGCCATTATTCTCTTCGAGCATGCGCGTCTGAGGCTAAGTTGTACTGCCATGGTTACTCCGTAAGGTTCAGGATTGGTTGCATCAATATTCTGCTAAGTTCTGGCCGGAGTCCTGCTTTTGTACATCAAATATTCTGCTTGCGCACAATTCAAGTCCTCATTAACCTTGATTCCATTTTTCTTCATATTCCACGACGCATCATTAGTACTATTTTATGACTGTTTTTTTCTGAAGTTAGAATAGCTCATCACATATAAAATTCGTGTAGCTTGTAACCGATGGATAGCTCATCACATTTTATTTTATTTGTGTCATAGGTTATTCCTATGCCACTCCAATTTTCATACTTTGCCACAATTTGAAATTTCACCTTTTGCCTTTCATTAGTAGATATTACATTTATCTATGTGTGTTATCCAAATTTGCTAGCCATGACAATTAAATTATGCTACTTTGTTTATGCGTGTTATCAAATTTAAACACAATGTTTTAACATGCACATGGGTGTATTCGACCGATTATTTTTTCACGGCTTACATGGTTCCGAACTCTTGTTGTACTTGTTTTTTTAGGCGTAGGGGTGTATTATTCTTGAGCAGCTGGAGGAGTTGATGGTCGGACAAGTAGGTGGATTCTCGAATCAGTCCACCAATTACTAGATTTAAAATCTTGGGTCAAGGGAATAGCTGTTGAGAAAAGGCCAACCGGTTTTGGTGGAATCAGATGATGACCCTTTCAGTTTTTGGTTAGACAAAGGCCAACCAGCTAAGGTGAAATATCCCATCATTTTGTTGAAACCTGTCCAATAATATATGACATTTTGTATAGCTAAATTTTAAGTAGTAGAGATTAACTAAAAACATAAGCAATGTGATTACAACACCGCATCATGTAATAGTGAACAAACATCACATCACCTCCTATTAGTGATTCTTCACACCTATGGACACTTAGTCTTTCGTTAGTACCTAAGGAAAATATTTCAGAGATTTTCTACGAAAATTTTTCAGGGTATTGGCTATTACGGAAGGAGTATTCCGTAGAGAAAATTCATCCAGAGAGCACATAACTTGGCAAAATGGAATTCTGGACCAGCATCACATGTAATTGTGAAGGCATTACTGGACACACAATCTAGAGTAACTTAAGTGAGCAACAAAGCTGGCAGGTACACTCTTTGTCCCTCTCGGTGTAATTCAAGATGTGCATGCACACTTCTTTCTGCATTGTAAGAATGCATTGTTACTGATATCTGAGAGTGGATATCAATAATATTTTTTTAACCTGTCCAAAGACAATAAATACTTGCTGCGCCATCAACTTATATAAAATCTGCTCATAGCATTATCCAGCATTCAAACGAAAACCGCTAAGGTCTTTTACAGGAGTAGACTATAAATCCACAAACTGGGAGTGTTCAAAATACCGAAACAACAACTTTTCAAAGAAAAAAAATCTGACCCAAGCATTTTGACTAAATCTTTAACATGTTGTGGGGTATGAACATGCTCCGGGGTCCAACATGGGTTCTCCATGGCTATGGATTCTTTATTCAGACTGATGCGTTTTAAATCTTTGAGAGCCTGCTTAGAACGCTTTTTCTTAGGAGACATATCGGCATAACGGACCCTATCCCTTTCACGTTTTTTTTCAACGTGATCTGATAACATGTAAGATAAAATGCTTATATAAGTAATAGTAAATATGAAGACATCAACAAAATTAAATCACTTACCTGCTAATAATTTCTTTTGTTGATAAGCTACATGTCGGCGTGCTAGTAGTTCACTTTTACTATTGGTATCCATTTCTGCATATCGTTTCCTTTCCCGCTCCCTCTTCTTCTCTGTGCTATCTATTACGAGTTGTGGTTGAATGCGGGATGACATGGGTTCATTGCTACTGCAGTTCCCCATGTCTACTATATGTACATATTATAAGAGAACAACATTAATAATAAGAAATATTAACAAATTTTACACCATTCTATATGGCCCTGCAACTTCACACAATAATAATTAGAATAAGTTGCAATCATACCAGTAGGGATGATTTCTTGCCCTTGAAATGGCATAGGAATTGACTGCCTCTGATAGTTGTCGTTCCTTCTTAGCCATTCATCATCTTCAGAGGGAACTTCATTTTCCTTGTTCACTGAAGGAACCTCATTTTCATTGTTGAATGTTGTAGCTACATTACATATAAATTATTAGATAGCTGAACCAAATTTTTATAGAGATTTTAGGAATCGTCATACCAGTGACGAGACTTCCTTGCCCTTGAGATGACATATGAGGTGTTTGCATTTGGTATGCGTCTTTTTCAACAGGGACAACATTTTCCTTGTTCCAATCAGTCTCCTGGTTAAAACCCAAGGAGAATGTTGTTTAGTGGCATTATACACATGAATTGAACATACTGGCTAAAAATTGCACCTTTAAGAGCAGGTGTGTTTTGTAGTTGAGAAAGTGCAGATGGATATCCATGTGACTCTTGCGTGGCTGTAACAGATGGTGTGATTTGTAGTTTAGCTTTCTTATGTTGATAGGATTCACGACGCTTCTTAAGTAGCTCCTCTTTTTTGTGTTTATCCATTTCTGCATATCTCTGTCTACGCTGTTGTTTGATTCGTTCTTTCACATCAGTAGGCTCCCCTCCATTACTTGTGGAGGTGGTGTTGGACAAGTCTTTGAAAGGAGTTCGTTCAGTCGATTGTTTTGACGGCTCCATCTGCAAGGTAACAGCATAGTAATCAAATGTTTTGCAAACTGTCACATGATAGCTATATGGAAGAAAATAATCGAACTTACCAGAGATGAAATCGATTTGTGGACGGGAACTTTGAAATTTCCACCGTAGCTGATTGCATAGGTAGAGGTTTGGTCGCTGTGCTGATTGTCTGGGACTGGGAGGAATAGGGCGAGCACAAGGGGTAGGAAGCGGAATTTGGGAGTATTCTGTCACCTTGTGAAATGCCAGGTGATTTGCCTACAGGTTGCAGAGCGAAATTTGGGTATTGGGCAAAATTTGGCAAGTATATTATGTGGGTTTGTATAAGGATTGTGATTGGCTGGGTGTAGAGCGGAAATTGGGCAAGGGGCGGAATTATGGGAGTCTAATTATTGAAAATCATATTGCATAAGGAAGGTGATCTTCTCATCTTAATTATGGAGAGAGCTTATGATGGAATTTTTTGTTTCCTCCTAATCCTACCGCATGCTGGCATCTTTCTTGCATCGTTAGCATTAATCGCACTATCAATCAAATCGTTGCTTGCCAAAAATAGCTCCCACGAGAATGATTGTTGATTTGTACATGTTGAGCCCAAATGTTGTGTCCTTGTCTGAAATTTGCCATCTACAGATTTCCCTCGTTTAATTATTTCTGGTCCTTCCATGCAACATACTGAATCAAAGATTGAAATGCTATTGTTAATTAGAGATTTCTCTGCCCGAGCTGAAATATATGATATTTAAGAGTTTGGGTGCTCTAGGTACAGTCTCAAAGGTGTAAAGGGATTAATTGTTGACGCTGATTATGCTGTTTCACCTATATTCATAATGTGGACATATCCAAATATTCGTTCCCAGCAAGACCCCTTCAGGTATCCCTCTCGGTTATTTGCCATCTTTAAGTTAGCTCTACAGCTTTTCACTTACTGCCTCTAATTATGCTATGAATTTAGCATGTGTTGAAAACATTTTAAGTTCTAACCACAGTATCTTTAAGTACCCCTGCAGCCACTCACACTATTTTCAGTTGTAACCACACGTATTGGTGATTAGTCACAACACCACATCACCTCGTATTAGTGATTCTCCACACCTATGAGAAATTTCCTTCAGTCAATCTTACACACAAGGGTTTCAGTCGATCATGTGCTCTGCACGTACTGGTTTCCAATCAAATGAATGTTCTAATTTTGTTTCCTGCATTTTATTGGCCTTTGTTGGCAGGGTCTTCTCCCTAAGATGAGCTCCTGAGTTTGGGTAAAGACATCATATACTGAGCAGAACATATACATCATAATCCAGTTTCAGTTTTTCTCGTATCAAGCATGGCGGACGCTTGAAGACGGCACACACAGTTTTCGAGCATATTTCTGTAGGATAACGTTGCATAGAAAACAAAAATTTTCCTACCGCGAACACGCAATCCAAGCCAAGATGCAATCTAGAAGACGGTAGCAACGAGG
>NW_025900730.1:0-20036 GCF_022539505.1 Lolium rigidum | reverse complement strand
AAAAATGTAACTATTCCATTCTCCGAAATGGAACCATTCCATTCCATTCCACGTTGTTTCGTAACCGAACACACCCTTGCATTGTTGTGAACTGTTGTCCATACACAGCCATACCCTTCCACTTACATCCAAGCACTATATGCATCACCTGTTCCGTAGTCATTCAATATCACCGCCGAGATCCGTTCCCATTCTTATGCAAAGCTGAAACCGTCGCGCCTTTACTCAAGTGGATGCAAAATGAGGTCTGATGAGGCTGCCGTGAGGACGATGGTGCCGGCACCATCATCCGAAAACCTCTACAAGCACGAGGCCATGGGCCACCTGGTGGTGACCTTTTAATGAATCTGGTATATTTTCTTAATCCACATACATGATTTTATTATTATCTGTTTAATTACTCGTTGGCTTTGCCTAATGCTTACCAAAAGTTCGAAACACCGCGTTTGCTTACAATCATCATACACTAATTTTTCACTTTTCGACTGTCTCATCCAAGATATAAACCGTTGAGTTCCGTTGGCTTCTTTTGTAATCATTTGCATTGTTGTCAACCGTTGTCTATGCACAACCCTATTCTTTCCACTTACATCCCGCACTTTTTGCATCGCTCCATCTCATAGATTTATTAAATATCAATGATGAGTTCTGCTGCTATTCATATGCAGGATGAAGCTTCGTGCCTCTACTCAAATGGATAAAAATGATCCCGATGAGGTCGTCGTGAAGATGATGGTGCCGCCACCATCTTCCGAAAACCTCCTCAAGCACAAGGCCACGGGCCACCGGGTGGTATCCTTTTTAAGGTGTATATTTTCTTAATCCTCATACATGATTTGATTTGTCTCGTTTATTGCCGGCTTTGTCTAATTATGCTTACCAATAGTTCGAAACACACACAACCCTATTCTTCCACTTACATCCAAAGCACTATATGCATCAGTTGTCTCATAGATTCATTTTATATATCATCGCTGATGTCCGTTGCTCATCAATTTTCATATGCAGATCGAAACCGCTAAGCCTTCATTGGTCAAAAGGATTGCAACCGCCGCCGATGAGGCATCCGCAGAGGCTGCCACCAAGTTATCGCCACCCCACCTTCTGGATGCTTATATAAGCTCAAGTCCAAGGACCAGCCGGGCCGTAACCATCCAAGGGTTCGGGTATATTTTCTTAAGCCACATATACATGCCATGATTTATTTATGATATTATCACCGGCTCTGTCTACTGCTTCTTCGAATTCGGAAACGCCAAATTAGCATGCTTATATTCATCATACACTAAATTTTGACTGCTCAGCTTTGTAACATAGTGTTATGCACTCGCTTGTCAACATTTGCATTGCTTCGAACTATGCACTTTACACAACCTAATTCTTCCACTTACATTCAGCGCTACGCACCAGCAGTACTCTCCCATGTTTCCTTCACCATCCCGATGCCGAGCTTGCGGGAATATGGCGGGCCCATGTACATACCCCGCATATAACACCTCCTATGGCTCTATCTACCTTTCTAATAACTCCTTCACAGTAGTTACAGGTATGTATTCTCAATGGTTTAGCATGAATTGGCATATAGTAAAGTCTTGTTTTTAGTCTTCCCGCTCTTACATTAGTATCAATTTTCACTCGCTAGATCGCATCTTGTGAACTTCATCCAATGATTAACCAGATGTGTCCGTCATGAAGGGTCTTTTCACTATGCATGGCAATGGCAAATTGATGAACACCTACATCGGTCCTATGAGGTATGTTCACAAGACGTAAGCCATCACATATTTGTATGGACATGATTGGAGAAAGTCTGTTTTCGACCACTGGTCTGCATAGCAGTGCTGATGAGCCGAGGATCGTAAACTCCAACGGGCGATATACGTAATCGCTTGCGTAGTTGGAGACACTTCCAAATACATAACATGCAACTTTTTTGTACCGATATCCTTTCGACTGTCGCATTCGTAGCGCTGTTCTAAACGCATTCCCTCTCGTTCTGGGCCATGCCGGGTTTAACACGACCAAAGCCGCAGCATCCCCTCGATGGAACAGGAGCGTGCATGTCACAAAGGGCATCCCACTACCGCCACCGCCATCCCGCTCTCCTCAGCACCCAAGCCATCCGGCCCCTCGTACCCAGCTACCGTTTATCGCATCTTACCCAACAGCCCTCACATCGCACGGGCCTCGTAGAGCGCCCACATACCACACCGCCCAACGCCAGCCCTCGCATCAAGCACCGGTTCCCTATCGAGCCGCACCGCGCCCACCGCGCTCTGCGCCAGCCCTCGTACTCGCCAAGACCGGCCCTCTAGAGGCACCGTTTCATTGCACCTCGCCTGGCAGGCCGCCCCGCCACACTGGCCGTGTACCAGCCCAGAGCCTCGCACCGCCCGCCGCGATCACCGAGGTCTCACCATTGTCTGGCGGGCCACCGGCGCTGTGCACCTGTGACGATTCGAGCGGCTACGCTCGCGAGCAGAAGGCAGTGATACACCGGGCTCTTAATCTTGATGGGCTTTCTCGCTTCAAAGTCTGCCACATGGTTCGTTGGGCCTTTCTGGGCATTGGCGCAACTGACCAATCTTCGCTGGCATTCCAGTTTTGAATCGGGGCCGCCCAAAGCATCGCCATGATCTCAACGTCGTCGAAGCGGGCAAGATTTCCTCGCGGAGAGTGAAGGTTCTACCGCGGGAGGATCTACTCACGGCGTCCCACGATGGCCGCTTGGCTGTTACTTCGGTGGAAAAAGTTCATCGACGGTGCGACAACTTCGCACTGGATCAAAAGCTGAAGGTCAAGATCTTCGATGTTCACGACATGTCGTCACCGTTATGGCGGTTGCTCTAGTTTCTATTGTTCCTATGAGCCCTTAGCAATGTGCATTTGTACGTTATACTTATATACAGGTTATCTTATCTCGAACCGGCTAATTAATTGCATGGGTGGTCAAACTTCCGGGCAAGCTTTCTGCTCGTTAAAAGCATATAAGGGCATTGATCTGTCTCACATGACAACCAACGTCTGCGCTTCCGATCTCACTCTGCATTTCGCTTGTAGGAAAAACATTCAATCTTCATTTTGGCCGACTCCGCCAGAGAATCTATCGTGATCGAATCTTCACAACACGATTCAAATAGATTTCACCACAAGCCAAGCTACATCTCTTTGGACCTTCACACACTACTAGTTCCATCGACTGCAAGCAAGAAGGCTTCACCCGAGCTGCCCAACCGCCACAGTATTTCCGAATCCACTCTTAGCTATCTAGCGAGAACACAACTCGTGTAGAAAGAGGATTTTGGCAAGACGGAGGCCGACATTGGGGACCCATGAGCCACAGCGGCCGACAACGTCTTAAAGGCTACAGGAGATCAAAAGAACAAAGGAAATAGCCAAAATCGAGTGGTGAACAAAATCCAAGAAATGAAACTTTTACCGTACGTAGAGGATGACATGCGGGTCCCATGAGCCAGCAGGTTCCTCAACGTTTCAAACGTGGCATAAGATCGATAGAAAAAGGCAAGTGACCAAATATGAGGAGCCAAAAATAATTCAAGAAAAGAAAGTTTTATAGTACATAGAGGATGACATGCGGGTCCCATGATCCTGCAGGTTCCTCAACGTTTCAAACGTGGCATGAGATCGAAAGAAAAAGGCAAGTGACCAAATATCAAGAGCCAAAAATAATTCAAGAAAAGAAACTTGATTGTACATAGAGGATGACATGCGGGTCCCATTTAGCGACGAGCGGTCTCACCGTTTGAGAGGCTGCGCGGATCGAAAGAAAAAGGCAAGTGACCAAATATCGGGATCCAAAAATAATCCAAGAAAAGAAATTTTATTGTACGTAGAGGATGACATGCGGGTCCCATTTTGCAGCGAGCGGTCTCAACGTTTCCAAGGCGGCTGACGAACAAAAGAAAAATGAAGTAGCCAGAAATCAGGGGGTGAAAAAAATCCAAGAAGAAAGATTTCAATTGGGCTACATCTGGACATCTGGGCCTTCGAACTATCCTGCTTGACCTTTTGAATCGTACAATTTCAGCCCACTCCAAAACAGGAAAGTTCCGAATTTTCTAAAAAAAACAGGAAAGTCCTATGCTTCGCAAAGACAAAAAACAAGGAGATTCAACATACAAGTTTTTTTTATGTAAAAATAAAGATTTAATTTATCCCTTTGCAATAGCTCAGAGCGCAATACACTGTTTATTGTCTGCAAAATAATCAAGATATCATATGTTTCTTGTACGGGGAGGCTGACATCGAGGACCCATGAGCCAGCAGCATCGTCAACATTTTAAAGGCGGCAGGGGATGGAAAGAAAAAATAAACCAAAAATATGTTGGTACAAAATCCAAGAAAAGAAACATTTTCGTTCTAAGAGGATGACATGCGGGACCCATGAGGCGAGCAGCATCCTCGGCGTTTATTGTTCATAGAGGTTGACATGTGGGACCCGTGAGTCGGCGAGCGCCACCGAACGTTTTAAAGGCTGCAGGAGATCGAAAGAAAAAATAAGCCAAAAATCGTTTGGTCAACAAAATCCAAGAAAAGAAACATTTACCGTTCGAGAGGATGACATGCGGGACCCATGAGGCAGCAAGCATCCTCAATGATTCCAAGGCGGCAGGGGATGAAAGGAAAAAGGAAATATCCCGAAATTAATTAGGGGTTCAAAATAAATCCATCAAAGGAAACTTTTATTGTTCACAGAGGATGACATGTGGGACCGACCTGCCAGTTGCGTCGTCATCGTTTCAAAGGGGGCAGGAGATCAAAAGAAAAAGGCAAATAGCCAGAAATTAGGGGTCAAAAATAACTCCAAGAAAGGAAACTTTTATTGTTCGTAGAGGATGACATGCGGGACCCATGAGCCAGCAGCTTACTCAACGTTTCAAAGGCGGCATGAGATCGAAAGAAAAAGGCAAGTGACAAAATATCGGGAGCCAAAGATAATCCAAGAAAAAAACTTTATTGTACATAGAGGATGACATGCGGGTCCCAATTAGCAGCAGCGGTCTCAACGTTTCAAATGCGGCTTGAGATCAAAAGAAAAAAGAAAGTTGATTGTACATAGAGGATGACATGCGGGTCCCATGAGTCAGCAGCTTACTCAACGTTTCCAAGGCGGCAGGGGATCAAAAGAAAAAGGAAATAGCCAAAAATCAGAGGGTGAAAAAAACCCAAGAAAATAAACTTTTATAGCACATAGAGGATGACATGCGGGTCCCATGAGCCAGCAGGTTCCTCAACGTGGCATGAGATCGAAAGAAAAAGGCAAGTGACCAAATATCAGGAGCCAAAAATAATTCAAGAAAAGAAACTTGAGTGTACATAGAGGATGACATGCGGGTCCCATTTAGCGACGGCGGTATCACCGTTTGAGAAGCGGCAGGGGATCGAAAGAAAAAGGCAAGTGACCAAATATGAGGTGCCAAAAAGAATCCAAGAAAAGAAAGTTTTATAGTACATAGAGGATGACATGCGGGTCCCATGAGCTTGCAGGGTCCTCAACGTGGCATGAGATCGAAAGAAAAATGCAAGTGACCAAATATCAGGAGCCAAAAATAATTCAAGAAAAGAAACTTGATTGTACATAGAGGATGACATGCGGGTCCCATTTAGCAGAAGCGGAATCACCGTTTGAGAGGCTGCACGGGATCAAAAGAAAAAGGCAAGTGACCAAATATGAGGTTCCAAAAAAAATCCTAGAAAAGAAAGTTTTATAGTACATAGAGGATGACATGCGGTTCCCATTTAGCAGTAGCGGTCTCACCGTTTGAGAGGCGGCAGGGGATCGAAAGAAAAAGGTAAGTGACCAAATATGAGGTACCAAAAAAATCCAAGAAAAGAAAGTTTTATAGTACATAGAGGATGACATGCGGGTCCCATTTAGCAGCAGCGGTATCACCATTCGAGAGGCGTCAGGGGATCGAAAGAAAAAGGCAAGTGACCAAATTTGAGGTGCCAAAAAAACTCCAAGAAAAGAAAGTTGATTGCTCATAGAGGATGACATGCGGGTCCCAATTAGCAGCAGCGGTCTCAACGTTTCCAAGGCGGCAAGGGATCAAAAGAAAAAGGAAGTAGCCGGAAATCGGGGGTCAAAAAAAATCCAAGAATAGAAAGAATTTTGGTTCATAGAGGATGACATGCGGGACCCATGATCCTGCATCGTAAACGGCTCGATCGGAGAGCGTTGAACGAGATGGCGCGATCGAGAAAAAAAACAATGCCAGAGAGGCTGCCATCTGGGCCCTACATCCCTCGGCGGTGCGGATTTGCGTTGACTCGGCCGGCGAACCCGAGAATTTGAGATGCACCACGTCCCGGGCCACCATACGCAACGTTTTGGACGTTTTCGTCGGGCTAGGTGGCCTCAAAAACGAGAAAAAAACGTTTTGACATGCACAACGGACAGACCCAAAATCGTCGGCCATGGTACACCAGCAACCACGGCGCGACTTCAACTTCGTCGGCCATGGCAACTTTTCTTGTAGTGTAGGGATCATACTTTCACTAGTGGACACTCTCAACATTGTAATCATAAAGGGATATAAATAAGCACTTCACTATGCTACTCTGAATTACTCTCTGGCAAGATAACGAACACTAATTCATCATGTAGGCAAACCTGAAATATGCATTCCCAAGTACTAATGAACACCCCACGCTGTCACTTTGAGCATTCATAGGAGGTACTAACACACCACAATTTCATAGAGACATCCAACTCAAATCATAACTCAGTGAATAAGTATTCTGTGAAATATAGCCTAAGAGACCCACACGGTGCACACACTGTCACCTTTACACACGTGGGACAAGGAGTCTCCGGAGATCACATAAGTAAAATTCACTTGAATAGCATAATGACATCTAGATTACAAACTCATCATATGGATCTCAATCATGTAAAGCAGCTCATGAGATCACTGTATTGAAGTACATAGGAGAGAGATTAACCACATAGCTACCGGTACAACCCTTAGCCTCGAAGGAGAACTACTCCCTCCTCATGGGAGACAGCAGCATTGATGAAGATGGCGCTGGTGTCGATGGAGAAGCCTTCCGGGGGCACTTCCCCGTCCCGGCGGCGTGCTGGAACAGATACTCCTTTCCCCCAGATCTTGGCTTCGCGATGGCGGCGGCTCTGGAAGGTTTCTCGTACCGTGGCTTTTCCGTATCGAAGATTTAGGTCAGGGACCTTTAAATAGGCGAAGAGGCGGAGTCGGAGGGCTGACAAGGTGGTGACACAACAGGGGGGCGCGGCCCCCCTCTGGCCGCGCCAGCCTGGCGTCTGGTGGCCCTGTGGCCCCCCTCTGCTAGCTCTCGGGTGTTCTGGAAGCTTCGTGGAAAAATAGGATGCTGGGCATTGATTTCGTCCGATTCCAAGAATATTTCCTTACTAGGATTTCTGGAACCAAAAACAGCAGAAAACAACAACTGGCCCTTCGGCATCTCGTCAATAGGTTAGTTCCGGAAAACGCATAATAATGACATATAATGTGTATAAAACATGTGAGTATCATCAATAAAAGTAGCATGGAACATAAGAAATTATAGATACGTTTGAGACGTATCAAGCATCCCCAAGCTTAGTTCCTACTCGTCCTCGAGTAGGTAAACGATAACAATGATAATTTCTTAAGTGACATGCTATCATAATCTTGATCAATACTATTGTAAGCATATGAGATGAATGAAGTGATTCAAAGCAATGGTAAAGATAATGAGTAAACAACTGAACCATATAACAAAGACTTTTCAGGAATAGTACTTTCAAGACAAGCATCAATAAGTCTTGCATAAGAGTTAAGTCGTAAAGCAATAGATTCTTAGTAAAAGCATTGAAGCAACACAAAGGATGATTAAGTTTCAGCAATCGCTTTCAACTTGTAACATGTATATCTCATGGATAATTGTCAACACAAAGTAATATAACAAGTGCAATAGGTAAACATGTAAGAATCACACAGTTGACACAAGTGTTTGCTTCTGGGATAGAAAGAATAGGTAAACTGACTCAACAATAAAGTAAAAGATAGGCCCTTCGCAGAGGGAAGCAGGGATTAAATCATGTGCTAGAGCTTTTTAAGTTTTGAAATCATATAGAGAGCATAAAAGTAAAAATTTGAGAGGTGTTTGTTGTTGTCAACGAATGGTAGTGGGTACTCTAACTACCTTATCAACCAGACTTTCAAGAGCGGCTCCCATGAAGGACGTTATCTCTACCAGCAAGGTAGATCATCCCTCTTCTCTTTTGTTTACACATGTATTTTAGTTTCATTATTTATGGATGACACTCCTCCCAACCTTTTGCTTACACAAGCCATGGCTAACCGAATCCTCGGGTGCCTTCCAACATTCACATACCATGAAGGAGTGTCTATTTGCAAAATTAAGTTGCTTACTGATGAATCAGGGCAAAACACGTGAAGAGAATTATTAGTGAAGGTTAATTAATTGGGGCTGGTAACCCCATTGCCAGCTCTTTTTGCAAAATTATTGGATAAGCGAATGAAGCCACTAGTCCATTGTGAAAGTCTGTCAAAAGTAAATGACAAGATCGAAAGATAAAACACCACATACTTCCTCATGAGCTATAAAACATTGACACAAATAAGAGGTAATAGCTTTTGCATTGTTTAAAGGTAGCACATGAAGTATTTGCTTGGAATGGCAGAGAAATACCATGTAGTAGGTAGGTATGGTGGACACAAATGGCATAGTAGTTGGCTCAAGAATTTGGATGCACGAGAAGAATTCCTCTCAATACAAGGCTAGGCTAGCAAGGTTGTTTGAAGCAAACTGATGGCGTGTAACTCACACGTTCGTTGGGAACCCCAAGAGGAAGGTATGATGCGCACAGCAGCAAGTTTTCCCTCAGAAAGAAACCATGGTTTATCGAACCAGGAGGAGCCAAGAAGCACGTTGAAGGTTGATGGCGGCGGGATGTAGTGCGGCGCAACACCGGAGATTCCGGCGCCAACGTGGAACCCGCACAACACAACCAAAGTACTTTGCCCCAACGAAACAGGTGAGGTTGTCAATCTCACCGGCTTGCTGTAACAAAGGATTAACCGTATTGTGTGGAAGATGATTGTTTGCAGAGAAAACGAGTAAAACAAGTATTGCAGCAGATTTGTATTTCAAGTATTAAAGAATGGACCGGGGTCCACAGTTCACTAGAGGTGTCTCTCCCATAAGATAAAAGCATGTTGGGTGAACAAATTACGGTCGGGCAATTGACAAATAGAGAGGGCATAACAATGCACATACATGTCATGATAAGTACAAGTGAGATTTAATTGGGCATTACGACAAAGTACATAGACCGCCATCCAGCTCGCATCTATGCCTAAAAAGTCCACCTTCGAGTTATCGTCCGAACCCCTCCGAGTATTAAGTTGCAAAGCAACGGACAATTGCATTAAGTATGGTGCGTAATGTAATCAACAACTACATCCTTGGACATAGCGCCAATGTTTTGTCCCTAGTGCAACAAGACAACACAACCTTAGAACTTTCTCGTCATCGTCCCAGGTGTCAATGCAGGCATGAACCCACTATCGAGCATAAATACTCCCTCTTGGAGTTAAGAGCAAAAACTTGGCCAGAGCCTCTACTAATAACGGAGAGCATGCAAGATCATAAACAACACATATATAATAACTTGATAATTAACATAACATGGTATTCTCTATCCATCGGATCCCGACAAACACAACATAGAGTATTACAGATAGATGATCTTGATCATGTTAGGCAGCTCACAAGATCCAACAATGAAGGACAATGAGGAGAAGACAACCATCTAGCTACCGCTATGGACCCATAGTCCAGGGGTGAACTACTCACTCATCACTCCGGAGGCGACCATGGCGGTGTAGAGTCCTCCGGGAGATGAATCCCCTCTCCGGCAGGGTGCCGGAGGAGATCTCCAGAATCCCCCGAGATGGGATTGGCGGCGGCGGCGTCTCTGGAAGGTTTTCCGTATCGTGGTTTTTCGCATCAGGGGTTTCGTGACGGAGGCTTTAAGTAGGCGGAAGGGCAGAGTCGGAGGGCTGACGAGGGGCCCACACCATAGGGCGGCGCGGACCCCCCTATGGCCGCGCAGACCTATGGTGGCGGCGCCTCGTCGCCCCACTTCGTATCCCTTTCGGTCTTCTGGAAGGTTCGTGGCAAAATAGGCCCCTGGGTCTTGATTTCGTCCAATTCCGAGAATATTTCGTTACTAGGATTTCTGAAACCAAAAACAGCAGAAAACAATGAATCGGCACTTCGGCATCTTGTTAATAGGTTAGTTCCGAGAAAATGCACGAATATGACATAAAGTGTGCATAAAACATGTAGGTATCATCAATAATATGGCATGGAACATAAGAAATTATCGATACGTCGGAGACGTATCAAGCATCCCCAAGCTTAGTTCTCGCTCGTCCCGAGCGAGTAAAACGATAACAAAGATAATTTCTGAAGTGACATGCCATCATAACCTTGATCATACTATTTGTAAACATATGTAATGAATGCAGCGATCAAAACAATGGTAATGACATGAGTAAACAAGTGAATCATAAAGCAAAGACTTTTCATGAATAGTACTTCAAGACAAGCATCAATAAGTCTTGCATAAGAGTTAACTCATAAAGCAATAAATCAAAGTAAAGGTATTGAAGCAACACAAAGGAAGATTAAGTTTCAGCGGTTGCTTTCAACTTATAACATGTATATCTCATGGATAATTGTCAACATAGAGTAATATAACAAGTACAATATGCAAGTATGTAGGAATCAATGCACAGTTCACACAAGTGTTTGCTTCTTGAGGTGGAGAGAGATAGGTGAACTGACTCAACATAAAAGTAAAAGAATGGTCCTTCAAAGAGGAAAGCATCGATTGCTATATTTGTGCTAGAGCTTTTATTTTGAAAACATGAAACAATTTTGTCAACGGTAGTAATAAAGCATATGAGTTATGTAAATTATATCTTACAAGTTGCAAGCCTCATGCATAGTATACTAATAGTGCCCGCACCTTGTCCTAATTAGCTTGGACTACCGGATCTTTTCAATGCACATGTTTTAACCAAGTGTCACAATGGGGTACCTCCATGCCGCTGGTACAAAGGTCTAAGGAGAAAGCTCGCATTTTGGATTTCTCGCTTTTGATTATTCTCAACTTAGAAATCCATACCGGGACAACATGGACAACAGATAATGGACTCCTCTTTAATGCATAAGCATGCGGCAACAATTATTATTCTCATATGAGATTGAGGATATATGTCCAAAACTGAAACTTCCACCATGAATCATGGCTTTAGTTAGCGGCCCAATGTTCTTCTCTAACAATATGCATGCTCCAACCATTAAGGTGGTAGATCTCTCTTACTTCGGACAAGACGGACATGCATAGCAACTCACATGATATTCAACAAAGAATAGTTGATGGCGTCCCAGAAGCATGGTTATCGCACAACAAGCAACTTAATAAGAGATAAAGTGCATAAGTACATATTCAATACCACAATAGTTTTTAAGCTATTTGTCCCATGAGCTATATATTGCAAAGGTGAGTGATGGAATTTTAAAGGTAGCACTCAAGCAATTTACTTTGGAATGGCGGATAAATACCATGTAGTAGGTAGGTATGGTGGACACAAATGGCATAGTGGTTGGCTCAAGTATTTTGGATGCATGAGAAGTATTCCCTCTCGATACAAGGTTTAGGCTAGCAAGGTTATTTGAAACAAACACAAGGATGAACGGTACAGCAAAAACTCACATAAAAGACATATTGTAAACATTATAAGACTCTATACCGTCTTCCTTGTTGTTCAAAACTCAATACTAGATGTTATCTAGACTCTAGAGAAACCAAATATGCAAACCAAATTAGCAAGCTCTAAGTGTTTCTTCATTAATGGCTGCAAAGTATATGATGCAAGAGCTTAAACATGAGCACAAAATTTGCCAAGTATCAAATTATCCAAGACATTTTAGAATTACTACATGTAGCATTTTCCAATTCCAACCATATAACAATTTAACGAAGAAGAAACTTCGCCATGAATACTATGAGTAGAGCCTAAGGACATACTTGTCCATATGCTACAGCGGAGCGTGTCTCTCTCCCACAAAGTGAATGATAGGATCCATTTTATTCAAACAAAACAAAAAAAAAACAAACCGACGCTCCAAGCAAAGTGCATAAGATGTGACGGAATAAAAATATAGTTTTAGGGGAGGAACCTGATAATGTTGTCGATGAAGAAGGGGATGCCTTGGGCATCCCCAAGCTTAGATGCTTGAGTCTTCTTAGAATATGCAGGGGTGAACCACCGGGCATCCCCAAGCTTAGAGCTTTCACTCTCCTTGATCATATTGCATCATACTCCTCTCTTGATCCTTGAAAACTTCCTCCACACCAAACTCGAAACAACTCATTAGAGGGTTAGTGCATAATAAAAATTAACATGTTCAGAGGTGACATAATCATTCTTAACACTTCTGGATATTGCATAAAGCTACTGGACATTAATGGATCAAAGAAATTCATCCAACATAGCAAAAGAGGCAATGTGAAATAAAAGACAGAATCTGTCAAAACAGAACAGTCCGTAAAGATGGATTTTATTAGGCCACCAGACTTGCTCAAATGAAAATGCTCAAATTGAATTAAAGTTGCGTACATATCTGAGGATCATGCACGTAAATTGGCTTAATTTTCTGAACTACCTACAGGGAGGTAGACCCAGATTCGTGACGAAGCAAAGAAATCTGGAACTGCGCAGTAATCCAAATCTAGTACTTACTTTACTATCAAAGACTTTACTTGGCACAACAAAACTTAAAACTAAGATAAGGAGAGGTTGCTACAGTAGTAAACAACTTCCAAGACTCAAATATAAAACAAAAATACTGTAGTAAAAACATGGGTTGTCTCCCATAAGCGCTTTTCTTTAACGCCTTTCAGCCTAGGCGCGAAAGTGTAACTCAAGTAACATAGAGAGATGAAGCATCAACATCATAATTTGTTCTAATAATAGAATCATAAGGTAACTTCATTCTCTTTCTAGGGAAGTGTTCCATACCTTTCTTGAGAGGAAATTGATATTTAATATTACCTTCCTTCATATCAATAGTAGCACCAACGGTTCGAAGAAAAGGTCTTCCCAATATAATGGGGCAAGATGCATTGCATTCAATATCCAAGACAACAAAATCAACGGGGACAAGGTTATTGTTAACCATAATATGAACATTATCAACTCTCCCCAAAGGTTTCTTTTTAGCATTATCGGCGAGATTAACATCCGGATAACGGTTTTTCAATGGTGGCAAGTCAAGCATATCATAGACTTTTTAGGCATAACGTAAATACTTGCACCAAGATCACATAAAGCATTACAATCAAAATCTTTGACTCTCATTTTAATGATGGGCTCCCAACCATCCTCTAGCTTTCTAGGAATAGAAGTTTCAAGTTTTAGTTTTTCTTCTCTAGCTTTTATGAGAGCATTTGTAATATGTTTTGTGAAAGCCAAGTTTACAGCGCTAGCATTGGGACTCTTAGCAAGTTTTTGTAAGAACTTTATAACTTCAGAGATGTGGCAATCATCAAAATCTAAATCATTACAATCTAAAGCAATGGGATTATCATCCCCAAGGTTGGAAAAAATTTCAGCAGTTTTATCACAGTGCAGCTTCAGACAGTTTTAGCAGTTTCGAGTAATTTTGCGCGCTTTGCACTAGGAGCAGAAGCATTGCCAACACCAATTATTTTACCATTAATAGTAGGAGGTGCAGCAACATGTGAATCATTAGCATTGCTAGTGGTGGTAATAGTCCAAACTTTAGCTACATTTTTCTCTTTAGCTAGTTTTTCATTTTCTTCTCTATCCCACCTAGCACGCAGTTCAGCCATTAATCTTATATTCTCATTAATTCTAACTTGGATGGAATTTTCTGTAGCGACAATTTTATTTTCAATATCCTCAAGTTTAGCAGCCATTTTATTAATTAAAGAAGATTGTGACGCAGACATGTATGAGATTCGGTCTTCAGCATTTGCAAGTTTAGTTTGCAACCCAGAAATCTCCATATTCAAATTATCGAGTTGATTTCCTATATTCTTCAACAAGGTAGTTTGCTCATTCATAGTTTTAGTAAACAATTTATTTTGCTCATATTGTGATTGCATAAAGCTCTTGGTGGATCTTTCAATTTCTAACATCTTTTCCTCATTAGGCGAAACATATCTACCATAAGAGTTATTATTAGCAGGATTTGGCCTAGAATTTTGAGCAACCAATGAAGCTAACGGAACATTATTAGGATCAACATTAGTCCTACCATTCACAAGCATAGACATAATAGCATCAATCTTATCATTCAAGGAAGAGGATTCTTCAACAGAATTTACCTTTTTACCTTGTGGAGCTCTTTCCGTGTGCCATTCAGAGTAATTAATCATCATATTATCAAGAAGCTTTGTTGCTTCACCAAGAGTGATGGACATAAAGGTACCTCCAGCAGCTGAATCCAATAAATTCCGCGAAGAAAAATTTAGTCCTGCATAGAAGGTTTGGATAATTATCCAAGTAGTCGACTCCATGGGTTGGGCAATTTTTAACCAAAGATTTCATTCTTTCCCAAGCTTGAGCAACATGTTCATTATCCAATTGTTTAAAATTCATTATGCTACTCCTCAAAGATATAATTTTAGCAGGGGGATAATATCTACCAATAAAAGCATCCTTGCATTTAGTCCATGAATCAATACTATTCTTAGGCAGAGATAGCAACCAATCTTTAGCTCTTCCTCTTAATGAGAAAGGAAACAATTTTAATTTTATAATGTCACCATCTACATCTTTATACTTTTGCATTTCACATAGTTCAACAAAATTATTGAGATGGGCAGCAAGCATCATCGAACTAACACCGAGAAAATTGCTCTCGCATAACAAGATTCAAGAAAGCAGGTTTAATTTCAAAGAATTATGCTGTAGTAGCAGGTGGAGCAATAGGTGTGCATAGGAAATCATTATTATTTGTGCTAGTGAAGTCACACAACTTAGTATTTTCAGGGGTAGCCATTTTAGTAGTAGTAAATAAAGCAAACTAGATAAAGTAAATGCAAGTAAACTAATTTTTTTGTGTTTTCGATATAGCAAACAAGATAGTAAATAAAGTAAAACTAGCAACTAATTTTTTTGTGTTTTGATATAATGCAGCAAACAAAGTATGACAAAAACAAAGTAAAGAGGTTGGGAAGTGGAGACTCCCCTTGCAGCGTGTCTTGATCTCCCCGGCAACGGTGCCAGAAAAAGAGCTGTTGACGTGGGAGTTGAAAATCATTGTGGTGTAACTTTTCTTCGTTCCCCGGCAACGGCGCCAGAAAAATAGCTTGATGGCGTGTAACTCACACGTTCGTTGGGAACCCCAAGAGGAAGGTATGATGCGCACAGCAGCAAGTTTTCCCTCAGAAAGAAACCAAGGTTTATCGAACCAGGAGGAGCCAAGAAGCACGTTGAAGGTTGATGGCGGCGGGATGTAGTGCGGCGCAACACCGGAGATTCCGGCGCCAACGTGGAACCCGCACAACACAACCAACGTACTTTGCCCCAACGAAACAGGTGAGGTTGTCAATCTCACCGGCTTGCTCGTAACAAAGGATTAACCGTATTGTGTGGAAGATGATTGTTTGCAGAGAAAACGATAGAAACAAGTATTGCAGCAGATTTGTATTTCGAGTATTAAAGAATGGACCGGGGTCCACAGTTCACTAGAGGTGTCTCTCCCATAAGATAAAAGCATGTTGGGTGAACAAATTACAGTCGGGCAATTGACAAATAGAGAGGGCATAACAATGCACATACATGTCATGATAAGTACAAGTGAGATTTAATTGGGCATTACGACAAAGTACATAGACCGCCATCCAACCGCATCTATGCCTAAAAAGTCCACCTTCGAGGTTATCGTCCGAACCCCTCCGAGTATTAAGTTGCAAAGCAACAGACAATTGCATTAAGTATGGTGCGTAATGTAATCAACAACTACATCCTTGGACATAGCGCCGGTGTTTTATCCCCGGTGGCAACAAGCACAACACAACCTTAGAACTTTCGTCACTCGTCCCGGTGTCAATGCAGGCATGAACCCACTATCGAGCATAAATACTTCCTCTTGGAGTTAAGAGCAAAAACTTCGCCAGAGCCTCTACTAATAGCGGAGAGCATGCAAGATCATAAACAACACATATATAATAACTTGATAATTAACATAACATGGTATTCTCTATCCATCGGATCCCGACAAACACAACATAGAGTATTACAGATAGATGATCTTGATCATGTTAGGCAGCTCACAAGATCCAACAATGAAGCACAATGAGGAGAAGACAACCATCTAGCTACTCGCTATGGACCCATAGTCCAGGGGTGAACTACTCACTCATCACTCCGGAGGCGACCATGGCGGTGTAGAGTCCTCCGGGAGATGAATCCCCTCTCCGGCAGGGTGCCGGAGGAGATCTCCGTGAATCCCCCGAGATGGGATTGGCGGCGGCGGCGTCTCTGGAAGGTTTTCCATATCGTGGTTTTTCGCATCAGGGGTTTCGCGACGGAGGCTTTAAGTAGGCGGAAGGGCAGAGTCGGAGGGCTGACGAGGGGCCCACACCATAGGGCGGCGCGGGCCCCCCTCTGGCCGCGCGACCCTATGGTGGCGGCGCCTCGTCGCCCCACTTCGTATCCCTTTCGGTCTTCTGGAAGGTTCGTGGCAAAATAGGCCCCTGGGTCTTGATTTCGTCCAATTCCGAGAATATTTCGTTACTAGGATTTCTGAAACCAAAAACAGCGAGAAAACAGCAACTGGCACTTCGGCATCTTGTTAATAGGTTAGTTCCAGAAAATGCACGAATATGACATAAAGTGTGCATAAAACATGTAGGTATCATCAATAATATGGCATGGAACATAAGAAATTATCGATACGTCGGAGACGTATCACAAACTCAAGTATAAAAGGTGCAGCAAAGCTCACATATGAACATATTGTAGCTATTATAAGACTTTACATTGTCTCCTTGTTGTTCAAACACCTCAACCAGAAAATATCTAGACTCTAGAGAAACTAATCATGCAAACCAAATTTTAACAAGCTCTATGTAGTTCTTCATTAATGGGTACAAGGTACATGATGCAAGAGCTTAAAGATGATCTATATGAGGACAACAATTGCCAAGTATCACATTATTCAAGACTTTATACCATTTACCACATGAAGCATTTTCTGTTTCCAACCATATAACAATTAACGAAGCAGTTTCAACCTTCGCCATGAACATTAAAGATAGAACTAAGAACACATGTGTTCATATGCAACAGCGGAGCGTGTCTCTCTCCCACACAAGCATGTATTTATTCAGAGAATGAAAATAACAAAACGAAAATAAAAGCACACAGACGCTCCAATTAAAGTACATAAGATGTGACGGAATAAAAATATAGTTTCAAGAGAAATGACCTGATAAGTTGTCGATGAAGAAGGGGATGCCTTGGGCATCCCCAAGCTTAGATGCTTGAGTCTTCTTGAAATATGCAGGGATGAACCACGGGGGCATCCCCAAGCTTAGACTCTTCAATCTTCTTGATCATAGTATATCATCCTCCTCTCTTGACCCTTGAAAACTTCCTCCACACCAAACTTAAAACAAACTCATTAGAGGGTTAGTGCATAATCAAAAATTCACATGTTCGAGAGGTGACATAATCATTCTTAACACTTCGGACATTGCACAAAGCTACTGGACATTAATGGAACAAAGAAATCCATCCAACACAGCAAAACAGGCAATGCGAAATAAAAGGCAGAATCTGTCAAAACAGAACAGTCCGTAAAGACGAATTTTAAATAGGCACCAGACTTGCTCAGATGAAAATTCTTAAACTGAACGAAAGTTGCGTACATATCTGAGGATCACGCACGTAAATTGGCAGATTTTTCTGAGTTACCTACAGAGAGGCATATTGAAATTCGTGAGAGCAAGAAATCTGTTTCTGCGCAGTAATCCAAATCTAGTATCAACCTTACTATCAAAGACTCTACTTGGCACAACAATGCAATAAAATAAAGATAAGGAGAGGTTGCTACTGTAGTAACAACTTCCAAGACTCAAATATAAAACAAAATTGCTGTAGTAAAATAAACACATGGGTTATCTCCCAATAAGTGCTTTCTTTATAGCCATTAAGATGGGCTCAGCAGTTTTAATGATGCACTCATAAGGATGAGAGTTGAAGCAAAAGAGAGAATCAAGAAGCAAATATGAAAAAAATTTAAGCCTAACCCACTTCCTATGAAAAGGAATCTTGTAAATAAACAAGTCATGTAGGCATAATGCAACAAGCATAGAAAGATAAAACAAGTGTAGCTTAAAAAATTTCAGCATATAGAGAGGTGTTTTAGTAACATGAAAACTTCTACAACCATATTTTCCTCTCTCATAATAACTTTCAGTAGCATCATGAACAAACTCAACAATATAAGTATCACATGAAACATTCTTATCATGAGTCTCATGCATAAAATTATTACTCTCCACATAAGCATAATCAATTTTATTAGTTGTAGTGGGAGCAAATTCAACAAAGTAGCTATCATTATTATTCTCATCAAGTGTAGGAGGCATAGTATAATCATAATAAAATTTACTCTCCATAGTAGGCGGCACCAAAAGACCACTATCATTAGAATCATCATAAATAGGAGGCAAAGTATCATCAAAAAAAAATTTATCCTCAATGCATGGGGGACTAAAAATGTCATGCTCATCAAAACCAGCTTCCCCAAGCTTAGAATTTTCTATATCATTAGCAACAATGGTGTTCAAAGCGTTCATACTAATATCATTGCTACTAGCATGCAAATAAGGTTCCATAGGTTTTTTAATTTTCGCATTAAACCATTCATGTCTTGACTCAGGAAATAGTACAAAAAGCTCACAGATGTTTTCCATTATGCCTTACTAGTGTAAAACAAGAAACAAAAAGATGCAATTGCAGGATCTAAAGGAAATAGCTTCGAGCACACACACAACAGCCACTAGTGGAAAACAGGGCTTCCGTGGGAGCCTTTTGTCGCGGGCGCGCCTGCACCCGCGACAAATGGCCTGGCCACGTCGCCCCGAAACCATGTGGAGCCGTCAGGGCCTTTTGTCGCGGCCTTTTGTCGCGGGCTGTATTACGACCCGTGACAAAACGGGTCTGAGGGCTGGCGCCTCCTGACGGCACCCCTTTTGTCGCGGGTCGTAATACGGCCCGCGACAATAGGGCCATGCCTATATATAGAAGCAGCCACCCCCCCCCACCTCATATTTTCCTTGGTGGTGAAGGTGGAGGTGTATGCTAGCTCATTTTTTCTACATGTGCACAAGAGGTGTTTGATGGAATGCTTGTGAGAGGGATGCCACTTGGTTTTATTTGATAAGATTTCTCCTCTTTTTGATCCTAAAAGGTTAGCAACTATTTTCTCGACTATATATATATGCATAGTCCGTACAATACTAATTTTAGCAAGGTGATTGCATCCGATACATATATAATTGTACTTATGATGCGGATGAGTCATCCATGGATGTACGGTAACCGATGTGCTCCCGCTTTCGGAGAGGGCGTGAATTCTTTCCTCGCTTGTGGCCGAGGCCAACAAGTCGAAGCAAGGTTTTATGTGCTGTCCATGTCTAAAATGTAAGAACGAGAAGGATTACTCTTGCTCAAGAGACATTAAGAGCCACCTGCTTCGGTTTGGATTCATGTCCAGCTATAATGTTTGGAGCAAGCACGGAGAAGAAGGGGTTATGATGGAAGACGGCGATGAGGAAGAAGATAATGATGACCAGTACTGATCTATGTTCTCTGAATGCTTTGATACCGCAATGGACGACAATGAAGAAGAAGGAGGTGAAGAACAGGCATCAATTGTGTGCAGGGACAAGATTTCTTTCAATCAAGCACACTACA
>NW_025900729.1:0-18873 GCF_022539505.1 Lolium rigidum | reverse complement strand
CGGGCTGGCGGTCCGGGGCCGTCGGACCGGCTCGGACCGGCTCGGACTTCTTCTTCTCCTCTCGCGCATTCCTCCCGCTCCTCCCTCGCGCGTCCATGAGATATCTTCATGTCCAGCTCCATGTCCAGCCTTCACGGCCTTCTTGACGTCCGTCTTCACGTCCAGCCTGCTCCTCTCCTCGTGCGATGCATGTCTCCTCTTGATACCCGATGATACATAAGTAATAGGACTTAGGCAGTATAAAGTTCTCATCAATCAAAGTACCGTTTAGAAACAAGTTCACCTGTTGTTTAAGTAGCTTCGCACGAGCTCTTGTAATTGGTCCAATCCGAACTTCATTGGACTTGAGTTTCACAGCAGGTTCATCTTTATTTGTTAATGACGGAGGTAGTAGTGAGGTAGGGATGCCCTCATCAACAGTGAATAAGTATTCTGTGAAATATAGCCTAAGAGACCTACACGGTGCACACACTGTCACCTTTACACACGTGGGACAAGGAGTCTCCGGAGATCACATAAGTAAAACTCACTTGACTAGCATAATGACATCTAGATTACAAGCATCATCATATGAATCTCAATCATGTAAGGCAGCTCATGAGATTATTGTATTGAAGCACATAGGAGAGAGATGAACCACATAGCTACCGGTACAGACCCCGAGCCTCGATGGAGAACTACTCCCTCCTCATGGGAGCAGCAGCGGTGATGAAGATGGCGGTGGAGATGGCAGCGGTGTCGATGGAGAAGCCTTCCGGGGGCACTTCCCCGCTCCGGCAGGGTGCCGGAACAGAGACTCCTGTCCCCCAGATCTTGGCTTCGCGATGGCGGCGGCTCTGGAAGGTTTCTCGTACCGTGGTTTTTCGCGTCAAGGTTTTCGCGACGGAGGCTTTATATAGGCGAAGAGGCGGCGCAGGAGGGTCGAAGGGGTGGCCACACCATATGGCGGCACGGCCAGGGCCTGGGCCGCGCCGGCCTATGGTCCGGGGGCCCGAGTGCCCCCCTCCGGTCCTTCCCGGGTGTTCTGGATGCTTCCGGTGAAAATAGGAACACGGGTCTTCGTTTCGTCCAATTCCGAGAATATTTCGTTACTAGGATTTACGAAACCAAAAACAGCAGAAAACGAGAATTGGCACTTCGGCATCTTGTTAATAGGTTAGTTCCGGAAAATGCACGAATATGACATAAAGTGTGCATAAAACATGTAGGTATCATCAATAATATGGCATAGAACATAAGAAATTATCGATACGTCGGAGACGTATCAAGCATCCCCAAGCTTAGTTCTGCTCGTCCCGAGCGGGTAAAACGATAACAAAGATAATTTCTCGAAGTGACATGCCATCATAAACTTGATCATATTGTAAACATACGTAATGAATGCAGCGATCAAAACAATGGTAATGACATGAGTAAACAAGCTGAATCATAAAGCAATGACTTTTCATGAATAGCACTTTCAAGACAGGCATCAATAAGTCTTGCATAAGAGTTAACTCATAAAGCAATAATTTAAAGTAAAGATATTGAAGCAACACAATGGAAGATAAAGTTTCAGCAATTGCTTTCAACTTGTAACATGTATATCTCAATGATAGTTGTCAACATAGAGTAATATAACAAGTACAATATGCAAGTATGTAGGAATCAATGCACAGTTCACACAAGTGTTTGCTTCTTGAGGTGGAGAGAAATAGGTGAACTGACTCAACATAAAAGTAAAAGAAAGGTCCTTCAAAGAGGAAAAGCATCGATTGCTATATTTGTGCTAGAGCTTTGGTTTTTGAAAACATAAAGAGAGCATAAAAGTAAAGTTTTGAGAGGTGTTTGTTGTTGTCAACGAATGGTAGTGGGCACTCTAACTACCTCATCAACCAGACTTTCAAGAGCGGCTCCCATGAAGGACGTTATCTCTACCGAGCAAGGTAGATCATCCCTCTTCTCTTTTGTTTACACATGTACTTTAGTTTAGTTTTTCTTTATTTATGGATGACACTCCTCCCAACCTTTTGCTTACACAAGCCATGGCTAACCGAATCCTCGGGTGCCTTCCAACAATCACATACCATGAAGGAGTGTCTATTTGCAAAATTAAGTTGCTTACCGATGAATCGAGCAAAACATGTGAAGAGAATTATTAATGCAAGTTAATTAATCGGGCTGGGAACCCCATTGCCAGCTCTTTTTGCAAAATTATTGGATAAGCGGATGTGCCACTAGTCCATTGTGAAAGTCTGTCGAAGTAAATGACAAGATCGAAAGATAAAACACCACATACTTCCTCATGAGCTATAAAACATTGACACAAATCAGAGGTGATAAATTTTGAATTATTTAAAGGTAGCACTCAAGCAATTTACTTTGGAATGGCGGAGAAATACCATGTAGTAGGTAGGTATGGTGGACACAAATGGCATAGTTATTGGCTCAAGGATTTTGGATGCATGAGAAGTATTCCCTCTCGATACAAGGTTTAGGCTAGCAAGGTTATTTGAAACAAACACAAGGATGAACGGTGCAGAAAAACTCACATAAAAGACATATTGAAAACATTATAAGACTCTACACCGTCTTCCTTGTTGTTCAAAACTCAATACTAGAAATTATCTAGACTTTAGAGAAACCAAATATGCAAACCAAATTAGCAAGCTCTATGTGTTTCTTCATTAATAGGTGCAAAGCATATGATGCAAGAGCTTAAACATGAGCACAACAATTGCCAAGTATCACATTATCCAAGACATTATAGCAATTTACTACATGTATCATTTTCCAATTCCAACCATATAACAAATTAACGAAGAAGAAACTTCGCCATGAATACTATGAGCTAAGAACACATGTGTTCATACGAACCAGCGGAGCGTGTCTCTCTCCCACACAAGCATGATGAACTTATTCAAACATAAACAAAAACAAACGAGACGCTCCAAGTAAAGTACATAAGATGTGACGGAATAAAAATATAGTTTCGAGGGAGGAACCCGATAATGTTGTCGATGAAGAAGGGGATGCCTTGGGCATCCCCAAGCTTAGACGCTTGAGTCTTCTTAGAATATGCAGGGGTGAACCACCGGGGCATCCCCAAGCTTAGAGCTTTCACTCTTCTTGATCATAGTATATCATCCTCCTCTCTTGACCCTTGAAAACTTCCTCCACACCAAACTCGAAACAACTCATTAGAGGGTTAGTGCATAATAAAAATTCACATGTTCAGAGGTGACACAATCATTCTTAACACTTCTAGACATTGCATAAAGCTACTGGACATTAATGGATCAAAGAAATTCATCCAACATAGCAAAAGAGGCAATGCGAAATAAAAGACAGAATCTGTCAAAACGAACGATCCGTAAAGATGGATTTTATTAGGCCACCAGACTTGCTCAAACGAAAATGCTCAAATTGAATGAAAGTTGCGTACATATCCGGGGATCATGCTAGTAAATTGGCGTAATTTTCCGAGCTACCTACGGGAGATAGACCCGGATTCGTGACAGACAATGAAATGCTGGAACTAGCGCAGTAATCCAAATCTAGTACTTACTTTACTATCAAAGACTTTACTTGGCACAACAAAACTCAAAACTAAGATAAGGAGAGGTTGCTACAGTAGTAAAATACTTCCAAGACACAAATATAAAACAAAAATACTGGAGTAAAATAACACATGGGTTATCTCCCAAGAAGTTCTTTCTTTTTAGCCATTAAGATGGGCTCAGCAGTTTTAATGATGCACTCGCAAGAAATAGTATGTTAAGCAAAAGAGAGCATCAAGAGGCAAATTCAAAACACATTTAAGTCTAACATGCTTCCTATGCATAGGAATCTTGTAAATAAACAAGTTCATGAAGAGCAAAGTAACAAGCATAGGAAGATAAAACAAGTGTAGCTTCAAAAATTTCAGCACATAGAGAGGCATTTTAGTAACATGAAAATTTCTACAACCATATTTTCCTCTCTCATAATAACTTTCAGTAGCATCATGAGCAAACTCAACAATATAACTATCACATAAAGCATTCTTATCATGAGTCTCATGCATAAAATTATTACTCTCCACATAAGCATAATCAATTTTATTAGTTGTAGTGGGAGCAAATTCAACAAAGTAGCTATCATTATTATTCTCATCAAGTGTAGGAGGCATAGTATAATCACAACAAAATTTACTCTCCATAGTAGGTGGCACCAAAAGTCCACTATCATTATCATCATCGAAATAGGAGGCAAAGTATCATCAAAGAAAATTTTCTCCTCAATGCTTGGGGGACTAAAAATATCATGAAAACCAGCTTCCCCAAGCTTAGAACTTTCTATATCATTATCAACAATGGTGTTCAAAGCGTCCATACTAATATTACTACCAGCATGCAAATAAGATTTCATAGGTTTTTTAATTTTCACATCAAACAATCCATGTTTTAAATCAGGAAATAGAATAAGAAGCTCATTGTTATCCATTATGCCAAACTAGTGTAAACAAGAAACAAAAAGATGCAATTGCAGGATCTAAAGGAAATAGCTTCGAGCACAAACACAATGGCGCCAGAAAAATACTTTACCTGGGACCGTAGTATGAGTGCCTTTTACCTTTCCTCCCCGGCAACGGCGCCAGAAAAAGAGCTGGCATGTAGTTGACGTGGGAGTTAGAAATCTTTGTGGTGTAGCTTTTCTTCAGTTCCCCGGCAACGGCGCCAGAAAAGTGCTTGATGTCTACGGGAGCTTCTATTCTTGTAGACAGTGTTGGGCCTCCAAGAGCAGAGGTTTGTAGAACAGCAGCAAGTTTCCCTTAAGTGGATCACCCAAGGTTTATCGATCTCAGGGAGGAAGAGGTCAAAGATATCCCTCTCAAGCAACCCTGCAACCACAAAGCAAGAAGTCTCTTGTGTCCCCAACACACCTAATATGTGCACTAGTTCGGCGAAGAGATAGTGAAATACAGGTGGTATGAATAAGTAGTAGCAACGGCACCCGAAAAGTGCTTTGCCCAGGACAGTAAACAAGCAGTAGTAACGCAGCAGTAGTAACGCAGTAAAACAAGTAAACAAATAGCGATAGCGATATTTAGGAACAAGGCCTAGGGATTAGACTTTCACTAGTGGACACTCTCAACATTGATCACATAACGTAATAGATAGATGCATACTCTACACTCTTGTTGGATGATGAACACATTGCGTAGGATTACACGAACCCTCAATGCCGGAGTTAACAAGCTCCACAATAATGCTCATATTTTAGTAACCTTTAGTGTAAGATAGATCAAAAGACTAAACCAAGTACTAACATAGCATGCACACTCGTCACCTTCATGCATATGTAGGAGGAATAGATCACATCAATATTATCATAGCAATAGTTAACTTCGCAATCTACAAGAGATCATGATCATAGCATAAACCAAGTACTAACACGGTGCACACACTGTCACCTTTGCACACGTGCAGGAGGAATAAAACTACTTTAATAACATTGCTAGAGTAGCACATAGATAAATTGTGATACAAACATATTGCAATAAAGAGATATAAATAAGCACCTCACTATGCCATTCAACAGTGAATAAGTATTCTGTGAAATATAGCCTAAGAGACCCACACGGTGCACACACTGTCACCTTTACACACGTGGGACAAGGAGTCTCCGGAGATCACATAAGTAAAACTCACTTGACTAGCATAATGACATCTAGATTACAAGCATCATCATATGAATCTCAATCATGTAAGGCAGCTCATGAGATTATTGTATTGAAGCACATAGGAGAGAGATGAACCACATAGCTACCGGTACGGCCCCGAGCCTCGATGGAGAACTACTCCCTCCTCATGGGAGCAGACAGCGGTGATGAAGATGGCGGTGGAGATGGCAGCGGTGTCGATGGAGAAGCCTTCCGGGGGCACTTCCCCGCTCCGGCAGGGTGCCGGAACAGAGACTCCTGTCCCCAGATCTTGGCTTCGCGATGGCGGCGGCTCTGGAAGGTTTTCCGTATCGTGGTTTTTCGCATCAGGGTTTTCGCGACGGAGGCTTTATATAGGCGAAGAGGCGGCGCAGGAGGGTCGAAGGGGTGGCCACACCATATGGCGGCGCGGCCAGGGCCTGGGCCGCGCCGGCCTATGGTCCGGGGGCCCGGTGCTCCCCTCCGGTCCTTCCCGGTGTTCTGGATGCTTCCGGTGAAAATAGGAACCTGGGTCTTCGTTTCGTCCAATTCGGAGAATATTTCGTTACTAGGATTTCTGAAACCAAAAACAGCAGAAAACAGGAACTGGCACTTCGGCATCTTGTTAATAGGTTAGTTCCAGAAAATGCACGAATATGACATAAAGTGTGCATAAAACATGTAGGTATCATCAATAATATGGCATAGAACATAAGAAATTATCGATACGTCGGAGACGTATCAACGACTTATCGATAAGATGTACACCCTGCAGGGGTTGCCCAAATGTAACCATACGCATGCTCGACCCACTTACGACAGGTGGATGTCTCACAACAAGACCGTTCCCAGTTCAACAAGAAAGTCTAGGGGGCCACCCGACTAAGCTACCCGTGACGAAGTTCGGCCGTACTCCGAGACGGACTCAGGGTTTGCGTCGGCGGCTAGGCGTGCAAACCACACGCTTCGCTAAACGTCCCGCGGGGTATAGTACAGAATATAAACACCCGAAGGCAACAGGAAGTAAACACCCGAAGGCAACAATATATAAACATGCATGCGCCAAATAAAACCAAGGTTGTGGCCCCCTTTTCAACTAACTTGAGAAAAGGTAATGGGTGAGGGGGGTCCCAATAATCGTCCCCACGCATTGGTAGAGCGCTCAATCTCGGAACAGATAACAAGAACTCGGGTCCTAGGGGACATTAGCAAGTCAAAGTTCCGATGCTTTCGCAAAGGGGCTCACAGATGCCTCTGCTTACAATTTTAGTTGTTAACAATTAAGTAAGGCTTGTGTATCTCCAACAAACTAATATAGCATGTGACAACCTCCCAACAACCCAACATATCCCGATAGCAGATCGAGATAAACAATAGAGCCTAAACACGCCTACGACTCGCAAGGCTCAAACATCAAGCAACGGCTATGGGTAAGGAATGACACATATAGGATTATCATGGTAAATAAGTGGAATAGGACACGTGACTCGATAAAGAATCGCAACATAAGGATAGCAGTGCGAGGGAGAGAGTAAAATAGGTGAAGAGAGAGGGCTCGCCTGTGGAAAGCTGCAGAAGAACTTGTCGGAGAACTCATCGTATCTCACATCAACACTTCGTGATCCTATCCCGAGAAGAAACAAATGCTACAACAAACATCGGATGCGCATCTTACAACTACGGATAAAGAAGATCCAGCATGATCATGATATGATATGCATGGCATGGCAGATATGATGCGGTGCAACTTATCCAATTTAAGCGGAGTCGGAACCCCGGACAAACAATTAGGGTTGGAGTTGCATTTACTACCGCCAAAATTAAGTGGTTGTTAGCATGGCATATCATGGCAAGGGTGCGCTACTTCAAATTTAAGCGGAGCGGGGAAAACCTAATTGGAATTCCGAAATACTCTGCATGTTATGTGAGGTGAACATCCATAACTATCAACGCGCGACATAATGCGAGATGCAAACAGATTAATGGATGGCATATTCATGTTCCTCTCATTTTTCTGATCAATTTTCATATATAACACTTTTCATTTTGAGTTATAGATTTAAAGATATGATTTTCACAAGTTAAAAGCATTTTCAGCAATTTTCGGAAAAACAGGAAAAGGGAAAACGGTTTTATACCCGTGAGGAGCTAGCCAAAGGCACTGACACGTGGGCCAGGGCCTGACTGGGCGCTGACTGGACTGCGGGTTAGAAACAGGATCCTGCATGGGGTTTTCCAGAAAAGATTGGACCGCGGGTTAGATAAGTTGAAAACGCAGGGGCCTAGTTGCAAAAGCAACTAGATCTGGATCTGGAGAAGAATTCTCACCCAGTGGAGATCTAGCCAGGGTCGATGACAGGTGGGTGAGGGCTGGTGACGGGGCAGACGACGTGGCTGCCACGCTGGCGAACCATGCGCGCGCGATGGGGACGATGACCACCAGGCGTGCGGCGGTGACCACCAGCGGATGGCATGGAGGCGTGACGGCATTGCAGAGCGCCCCAGGAAGCCAGAGTGGGCGCGTTGCGTGCGTCTCGTTGCCGCGGACCAGAAAGAGGTGGTGCTGTCGTCGGGGAGCCACCGGAGGGTCGCCGGCGTCGAGACCTGTGGCGGCAACGGTCGGATCAACAAGGCGAGCACGGTACAGAAGAAGAGGGAGATGGAGAGGAGGCTCGGGAGGAAGAGGAGGTCACCAGGGACGCTATGGCGTGCTCAGAAAAGGCGGAGCAGGCCCACGGCGGCCGGAATTGAAGAAAACACCGACGGCCGGAGGTGGGGGAAGACGTCCTTGGCGACGATTTGAGGCGCCCCCGGTCCGATTCTTTGCAGCACGAGGTAGACGAAGAAGAGGCGCATCGATGGGTGGTTGCGGCGAGGCTCGGGGTGGCTGGAAGCGGCGGATTGGCGGTGAGGAGGTGCGACAACCATGGGGTTTCTCCCGTTTTGTTTGCAGAGGAAGAACTGGCGGCGGCAAGAGATGGAAGAGGGGAATAGGGTTGGTGGCTAGGGTTTGCGGGGCTATAAAGAAGAGGGGGAGAGCAGGTGGCCGCGGCGTGGTTGGCTTGGTGCGCTGTGACGTGAGCGAGGGAGCTCACGCTCTCTGCGTGGAGGAAGACGACAGCGAGTCACGTACCGCTTCAGAAAAGGAAGGGGTCGGGCTGGACTTGGGCCAGAGAGGGAAAAGACCGGGCCGCGTCCTGGGCTGGGGAAAGGTTGCAGGCTGAGAGGTAGAGAGGGGAAAAGCTGGGCCAACGGGCGGGGAGAGAGAGGCCTGTTAGAGGGGGTTAGGGTTTGATTTTAAATTTGTTCTCCTTTTGCTGTTTTGGAAAAACTGGTTTCAAACAAGTTTTAAATTTGAATGGGGTTCAAATAGAGAGAAGAGAGATACAAAATAATTAAAATAATAGTTTTATGTTGTTTCAAACTTTGGTTTTAGGGTTTTGTTAAAGAAAAGAAAAGAGGAGGGTTTGATATATAAACCATATGGGAGGGAAAACAAAGTAGTTTTTATTTTACAATAATTTTCATTTCATAGAATCTTGTGAATGATATGATGCATGATGATGCATAAAAGAAAAGAACAAACAATTCTAATAGGGTGCTACCCGGGGCCGTTACAATCGACACCACTAAGAAGGAACCTCGCCCCGAGGTTCCACCTCAAGGTACGGGGGAGAGAGGTGAACTATCGGATCTTCAGGCGACGTGTCGATCTCCTCGACAACACTAACAAGAATTCTTGCTCCATGTTGATCGGCGACACCACTAACAAGAAGTCGTTGTTCCGCTGTTGATGATGCGCTTCCGTCGGGAACCCTCGAAGATCGGACCTATTAGGATAAGGCAAAGATCGTCCAACCCACGTCGGAACCTAAGACTCAGAAAAACTTAGATAAGAGAGAAGACTCAAAACTCGCATAGGTAAGATGAGAAAGAATAGAGGTAAGGAGAAAAATCAGAGCTAATCAGATCTATCCAACGAGTTTTCAGAAAATAGGTTTTGACACTAGACACAACAACGTCCGTTGGCAAGGTTATCCTACAGGCTGGACTAGTGGGGTACCGTCAACCCGAGCTCTGATACCAACTTGTGACGCCCCGGAACCGGTACCATGAGGATTCCAGCGATCCCGCCGAAATCAGCACGATATCGATTCTGAGACGCCCTCCGACACGACGTGCGCGACGAATCACACACGTGATGCCAGAGGAATTAACACGAGCGGTAACATTACAACAGGATTACAATAGAGCCCACAAGATACATATATTACAACAAAGACTCCAACGAGTCAAGATACAAATATACAATACAAAGATCCAAATCATACGGAAGATCGAATACGTCCGAGTACGGACAAGATACAAATTGGACTAAGAGTCCTGAAGATAACCAGTGGCGTCCATAACCCTGCCCAGGCCAAGCCGAAGGGTAACCTTGCTAACGTCGTCATCTTGTACCTGTCGAAGTCGGGCCATCGGTTGCCGACAAAAGGGAGGGAACAGAAGAGAAAAGAAAAGGCGAGAGACCAAGGAACGAACTCCGGCACGTACTTAGCGAGACTAGAAATGGCTATACTCACCGGGCGAGTATAAATATATATCGCCTAGGGCTATATGGTAGGTTTAGCGGCAGCAAAACTATAACCAATAGAGACACGCTACAACATCCGTCTAATCAGAGAAGATAAGAGAGCGCACAAGGTAACAGATAAATACTACACAAACATAACCCAGCCGATTACACATATCCCCTCCAACAATTGCGAAGAGGCAATGTAAAAGGCACTCAACGGTGGACAAGTTTTATTAGGTATCGGTTGTAGTAATGCTATATTACTACGCCAGTTATTATCAAATTATTAACAACAAGTATAAGGTGTAAGTTGTTCTATGATCAAGCTATACAATTCCAAGTCGTCCATAACCGCGGACACGGCTTATCGATAAGATGTACACCCTGCAGGGGTTGCCCAAATGTAACCATACGCATTCTCGACCCACTTACGACAGGTGGATGTCTCACAACAAGACCATTCCCAGTTCAACAAGAAAGCCTAGGGGGGCCACCCGACTAAGCTACCCGTGATGAAGTTCGGCCGTACTCCGAGACGGTCTCAGGGTTTGCATCGGCGGCTAGGCGTGCAAACCACACGCTTCGCTAAACGTCCCGCAGGGTACAATACAGAATATAAACACCCGAAGGCAACAGGAAGTAAACACCCGAAGGCAACAGTATATAAACATGCATGCGCCAAATAAAACCAAGGTTGTGGCCCCCTTTTCAACTAACTTGAGAAAAGGTAATGGGTGAGGGGGGTCCCAATAATCGTCCCCACGCATGGGTAGAGCGCTCAATCTCGGAACAGATAACAAGAACTCGGGTCCTAGGGGACATTAGCAAGTCAAAGTTCCGATGCTTTCGCAAAGGGGCTCACGAGATGCCTCTTCTTACAATTTTAGTTGTTAACAATTAAGTAAGGCATATGTATCTCCAACAAACTAATATAGCATGTGACAACCTCCCAACAACCCAACATATCCCGATAGCAGATCGAGATAAACAATAGAGCCTAAACACGCCTACGACTCGCAAGGCTCAAACATCAAGCAACGGCTATGGGTAAGGAATGACACATATAGGATTATCATGGTAAACAAGTGGAATAGGACACGTGACTCGATAAATAATCGCAACATAAGGATAGCAGTGCGAGGGAGAGAGTAAAATAGGTGAAGAGAGAGGGCTCGCCTGTGGAAAGCTGCAGAAGAACTTGTCGGAGAACTCATCGTATCTCACATCAACACTTCGTGATCCTATCCCGAGAAGAAGAAAATGCTACAACAAACATCGGATGCGCATCTTACAACTACGGATAAAGAAGATCCAGCATGATCATGATATGATATGCATGGCATGGCAGATATGATGCGGTGCAACTTATCCAATTTAAGCGGAGTCGGAACCCCGGACAAATAGTTAGGGTTGGAGTTGCATTTACTACCGCCAAAATTAAGTGGTTGTTAGCATGGCATATCATGGCAAGGGTGCGCTACTTCAAATTTAAGCGGAGCGGGGAAAATCTAATTGGAATTCCGAAATACTCCGCATGTTATGTGAGGTAAACATGCATAACTATCAACGCGCGACATAATGCGAGATGCAAACAGATGAATGGATGGCATATTCATGTTCCTCTCATTTTTCTGATCAATTTTCATATATAACACTTTTCATTTTGAGTTATAGATTTAAAGATATGATTTTCACAAGTTAAAAGCATTTTCAGCAATTTTCGGAAAAACGGGAAAAGGGAAAACGGTTTTATACCCGTGAGGAGCTAGCCAAAGGCACTGACACGCGGGCCAGGGGCTGACTGGGCGCTGACTGGATTGCGGGTTAGAAACAGGATCCTGCAGGGGGTTTTCCAGAAAAGATTGGACCGCGGGTTAGAGAAGTTGAAAACGAACGGGCCTAGTTGAAAAAGCAACTAGATCTGGATCTGGAGAAGAATTCTCACCCAGTGGAGATCTAGCCGGGGTCGATGACAGGTGGGTCAGGGCTGGTGACGGGGCAGACGACGTGGCCGCCACGCTGGCGAACCATGCGCGCGCGACGGGGACGGTGACCACCAGGCGTGCGGCGGTGACCACCAACGATGGCATGGAGGCGTGACGGCGTTGCAGAGTGCCCCAGGAAGCGAGAGTGGGCACGTTGCGTGCGTCTCGTTGCCGCGGACCAGAAAGAGGTGGTGCTGTCGTCGGGGAGCCACCGGAGGGTCACTGGCGTCGAGACCTGCGGCGGCAACGGTCGGATCAACAAGGCGAGCACGGTACAGAGGAAGAGGGAGATGGAGAGGAGGCTCGGGAGGAAGAGGAGGTCACCAGGGACGCTATGGCATGCTCAGAAAAGGCAGAGCAGGCCCACGGCGGCTGGAATTGAAGAAAACACCGACAGCCGGAGGTGGGGGAAGACGTCCTTGGCGACGATTTGAGGCGCCCCCGGTCCGATTCTTTGCAGCACGAGGTAGAGGAAGAAGAGGCGCATCGATGGGTGGTTGCGGCGAGGCTCGGGGTGGCCGGAAGCGGCGGATTGGCGGTGAGGAGGTGCGGCAACCATGGGGTTTCTCCCGTTTTGTTTGCAGAGGAAGAACTGGCGGCGACAAGAGATGGAAGAGGGGAATAGGGTTGGTGGCTAGGGTTTGCGGGGCTATAAAGAAGAGGGGGAGAGCAGGTGGCCGCGGCGTGGTTGGCGTGGTGCGCTGTGACGTGAGCGAGGGAGCTCACGCTCTCTGCGTGGAGGAAGACGACAACGAGTCACGTACCGCTTCGGAAAAGGAAGGGGTCGGGCTGGACTTGGGCCAGAGAGGGAAAAGACCGGGCCGCATCCTGGGCTGGGGAAAGGCTGCAGGCTGAGAGGTAGAGAGGGGAAAAGCTGGGCCAACGGGCGGGGAGAGAGAGGCCTGTTAGAGGGGGTTAGGGTTTGATTTTAAATTTGTTCTCCTTTTGCTATTTTGGAAAAACTGGTTTCAAACAAGTTTTAAATTTGAAAGGAGTTCAAACAGAGAGAAGATAGATACAAAATAATTAAAATAATAGTTTTATGTTGTTTCAAACTTTGGTTTTAGGGTTTTGTTAAAGAAAAGAAAAGAGGAGGGTTTGATATATAAACCATATGAGAGGGAAAACAAAGTAGTTTTTATTTTAAAATAATTTTCATTTCATAAAATCTTGTGAATGATATGATGCATGATGATGTATAAAAGAAAAGAACAAACAATTCTAATAGGGTGCTACCCGGGGCCGTTACAGTGCTTCAGCAGCGTTTCGCCATTGTCACGTACCCTGCTCTCACTTGGTCTGAGGCACAGATGCGGGAGGTGATGAACACATGTGTGATCATCCACAACATGATCATTGAGAGCGAGCGCGATGCAGCTGTGCAGGATGATCATCCATTTGATTATCAAGGACCACTAGCTGAGGTAGAGCATGTGCCCCAAGAATTTGCTGTGTTTATTCATATGCACAATGAAATTCGAGATGCAGGTGTCCATGCACAGCTGAAGGCGGATCTAGCTGCGCATTTGTGGGCGAGGAGAGGAGCAGCGAACAATGCATGATTTTTATTTCTATTTGTTTGCCTGGACAAATAATTTAAGTACTACTTGTTTGTTGGGTTGTACGAATAATTTAAGTACTATTTGTTTGTTGGGTTGTATGAATAATTTAAGTACTATTTGTTCGATTGATTGTATGAATAATTTAATTCTATTTGTGTGATTCTATGAAAAAATGTGATTGATATGTTGTTTCAAAATATTGTAAAAAGAAAAGAAAAACTTGGGGCCGCCGTTTGGGAGGCGCCGGTGTGGAAACAGCGTCCCCAAATGGAGGATGCACTGCCGGTGATACGGGCGACCTTCGGTCTCCACCGCATCATGTGCGTCAACGCCGACACGTCACGCAAAGGTGAATCTTCTCCTTTATGCGTGCCTACAATTGTCTCTCATGAATGGTATGCTACTTCATCCTCCTTCATATGACAATGATAGGAACACATCGCCAAGTACAGAGGAAGTGGACGACACCATGGAAGCTCGAGGACTCAAGGCCGAGGTCGCGGAAGCATGGAAGAGAACGTCGAGGATAAGGAGACGCGACAGGAAGACCGGCACTGCCGCACCGCCACTACGCCCGAGGACGACGGCACCGCCGCCCTACCCGCGCCGGCCCTATCGCCCTACATGTGCCGGCCCCGACGCCCCACCGCAAAGAGCATCAAATCCGAACCCTTTATCCCTTTGTATGCCTAAACTACTCCTCCTTTGGTGGCTCCCTATATATAGGCTCCCACCTCCCCTTCATTAGGGAAGACATAACTTGAGTGAGAACTTGGCTTATGCCTCCACCATCCCTTTGGGATTAGGGAAACCCCTCCTTAGATTTACTCAAATCTATTGTACAAGGCACTCCTTATATGATTAGTCTCTCACACTCGTGATTCAACCACCGGTCTCTCACTCGTGTGATTCTACCGATCATATACCGATCTTCCTCTCGGGGATTCTACCGCGTGTCTCTCTCTTGAGAGATTCTATCGGGATAGTGGTTCGGGCTATCGGGAGTAAACCGAATTGTATCGGGTTGGTGTGTGTTTGCGTGTGTTCATCGTGCGTGTTCTTCGTGTTCTTCCTCTCCCTCGCCTTTCCCTCGGTCAATTCGTGAGATCGGGCAACCCACGTGGCCTTAGGCCGCATCATATGGTATCAGAGCAAAGGTTGCCACGAATTTGACCCTCGAATCTCTCCAATTTCGCCGAAAAAAATTTCCCCAAAAAAAAAAAATTGCCCCGAAAAATAGCTCGAAATTTGATCTGCGGATTTGTTGCGTTTTTTGTGGTTTTGATCCACGGATCTGATGTTATTGGTGTTGATCTACTACTTCCCATATTTTTCCCCATCAAAATCGTCCGATTTCGTGCAGATCTGAGCAAGTTTGACCCCGTATTTCCGTCCTGTTCTTGGAGACGAAGAAGTGTTCTTCGTGCTCGTGCTTGTTCGGGTCAACGCCCGCATCCTGCTCCTCCTGACCAAGTCCGGCCGCCGCCCCTGGTCTGCTCCATCTCCATCCCGCACGCCACTAGCCGCCGGCTGCCTCCGCTCCGTTCCCTCCACGCGCGCGGCCCAAGTACCACGCTCGCGACCACCACGCGCAGGCCAATCCCGCCGCCAGCGCTCTGCTCGCTGCCCCCACATCCGCCCAGCGCGCGCCCCGCTCTGCTCGCCGCGCGCCACCAAGTCGCAGCTCAACCACCAGGCCCCCGCTCCCGCGCCCTTCCTCTCGCTCACAGCTCGACCGGCCCAAGGCCACGCCATCGCCCGCGCGCTCCTTCCGCTGCCAAGCCACAGCGGCCAGGCCTCCATCTGCCGCGCGCGAGCGCAGCGCCTAGGCCGCCAACCACCGCACCAGCTCGCCCAGACACGCATGCCACGCCTGAGCATCTGCAGCAGCTCGCCGCTGCCTTGCGCCCGTGCCAGCGCGCCTCCACTCCTGCTCGATCTCTGCTCCAAGCCGCTCGCCCCGCTTGATTTTGGCCACCGCGCTCCAGCCCTGCTCATCAGGCAACCGCCAAGCGCCTCCTCTGCTCGTTTCAGCTCACGCATGCTAATTCTAATCTTCACCTCGCGCAAAATTCCTGTAACCGGAGCCAAACCGGGCGCCCAACCGGAAAAATTTCTTGAAACCGGATCCCAGACCGGGAAAAACAGCTCGGACCGGAGCGAGACCGGCCGGCAACCGGATGGTCCGGCCAGGAATCCGGTTGACCGGGTTCTAGACCAGTTTCGTCCAATTTTGACTCCACTTTTTGCCCCAAATTTTGACAAATTTCCGGAGCCCGTTTGACTCCAAATTTTAACAGCATCCCCCAAATACTCCACATACTCCATCTCTAATTTTTGACGATTTTTGGAGCCCAACTTTTGACCGCTCGTTTTGACCCTACTTTTCGGGCATTGACTTAATTTGCCCGGTTTCCGTTTTGGAGTGCCCTTGGTCCGTAAGAACCGCTTCCGCGCCTACACCAACACCGCGACAACGGCATCGGCACCCCGGATTCCGGCGCATCTTCGACACCATCGTCATCACCATCATCGCAAGTTCGTGTGCTTGACACCGCCTAACGTCAATAGGTATAACTTGCCTCCCCTACCCCTTGTAGCCCATTTCTTCATTTGCGTACCTATCCCATTGAGAGTGGCTTTTCGAGAGTTGCGAAGCATTGCACAAGTGTCACGACCATGAGAGGGTGTGTGTGCGTTGTGTTGAGCAAAGCTCCGAAGCAAGCTCGGTGAGAAAGATACACAAAAGAAGAAAAAGTGTGACATATACATAGAGAAAAATAAAGCTTCTAAGCATAGAGAAAAAAAAGTGAAAAAAAAGAGACAAAGAAAAAGGAATAGAAAAAGAGTGTGTGTCCACCGATACCGAGAAGTGCAAAGCTTGTGCGCACTAAGAGAGAAAAGAGAAGAGTGGCATTTGTGCAAATCTTGTTGCTTCTTTCTTGTGCAACCAAGCTACGGTCTCTCTTGTGTTGGCGTGACACCGAGCATATAGTCTTCGCTAGGACCATCTTTCTCACTTGCTCACTTCCTTGGTCGCGCTAACCCCATTGTTCTCATTTGTGTGTGTTTCCGTGTTTCCTTGACATAGATCACCACTCTTGACATTTGATTTTGGATCTTATCCACATTTGACAATAGACTTTTCCGTTGATCTTTTTCGTTTGCTATCCACCCTTACCCACCACATATAGAGTTCTTAGCCTTTTGCGTGTGCTTTGAGTGTGTGTGTGAGTAACCCCGATACATTTCGACTTTGCTCTTGACTTGAACCATTTTTCCGATACTTTCTTGAAAGGTGGGATACTTGTGTAGTTTTCCTTCCACCATACATATACACCTATCCTAGTGAGATATACATGATGACCCCACAAGAGCAAGCCGAGATGAGAGCATACTTCGCCAAGCTAGATGCTCGAGAAGCCCAAATGACACCCCAAGATAAAGCCGAGTGCAACGCATACTTCAAACACCTTGAGAGCAAGAGTGATACACACCATGAGCCGTGTGAGGCCATTTCGATTTCTAACAACTTAATCTCTACCCCGCTTGTGTTGTCTTCCTCTTTGCTAGGTTGCTCGGACATCGGCGACGCCATTGCCATGGAGATGAGGGACTCCACTATATGTGAGATGAGCGACTCCACTATATGTGAGATGAGTGCATCCACTATATGTGAGATTGAGAGCCACCACTTCGAGAGCATGAGTGATACACCGAGTGAGATGAGAGTGGTAGTTGATAGGTCAAGTGAGGCCATTTCGAATTCTAACAACTTACCCTCTACCTCTTGTGTGTTTCCTTGTGTCTTATTAGGTTCCATGGATGACGAGACGCCGATCATGGAGAAGATGTACATGGTGCATGAAGATGATGATATCACACCATGCTTGTTGCTTGAAGATGAACATGGAGGCCACATGGAGCCTACCACTTCCACAACACCTACCTCATATGAGCGGGACTACAAAGGTACCTATATGGGTGTTGATGATGCCATGATCCCACTAGTGGACATGATGATTTGTGAGTGCTTGCATGAGTTGGATGATACAATTGCTATGTCATATGCTTCTTTCACTCTCCCTTGTGATACATTGTTGATCATGTGGAATTAGTTGCTTATGATAATATGTCCATGCCATGCTATGAGAGTTTCACTTTCTCTCCTATTGCTTGCAATATGTCGAACAATTGCTCTTTCCCATGTATTGCTTGCAATGAAAATGATAATGCTTGTGTTGTGACAACCTTGATGAACAATTGCTCTTTCCCTAGGTTGGTCAACAACAATGATGAAATTTTGAAAATGTTTTGTGCTACATGCTTGCAATATTCTCCCATTAGTGCAACCAAAATGTTGAATACTTTCTCTTTCCAATGTTTGGTTTGCAATGATGTTCATATGCTTGTGAATGAGATTGCCCCCATAGCTCTCTCACCTTTTGGAGACTTTGCACCTATCCATGTTGAGCATGTTCCTAAGTTTTCCCCGCATATTCACCATGTGTACTATAATATCTTGCTTACAACTAATGGTGATGTGCAAAAGAAATGGCGCATCATGATGGATGATGTGTTCATATACCATGCACACACATTGTTCTTGTTGTCTAACATGTGTGTAGGTACCCACACTCCAATGTCAACCTCGATTGAGCACGAGTTGACAAAAAGAGCTCTTGAGAGCATGATACACGTGAGCTCCAATGAGTGGTTTTGCCCGCACACTTCCACTACACAAGACCTCTCAATGAGAGCACACCGACACTTTGATAAGGTGACCTCCTTCTACTTGCGCCCTCTTCCTAAATCCATTGAACTTTGGCTACGCTTTGATTGCTCCTTTGCTTTTCTTGTGCTATTCATAGGGCTCTTGACAAGTGAAGGGACATTCAAGCGTTGGTGTCATCTACCTCCTCTACACGTTCACGAAAACTCATCGTCGAGGACGACTCTTTTTCAAGTGGGGGGAGATGATACGGGGCGACTGTCGTTGCCTAATCGACGGTACCTCGGAGGAGGGATCCTCACGAGGGGGAGAAGAAGTAGGGGCCATAGGGCGGAGTGCACACGGGACGGTGGTAC
>NW_025900728.1:0-40450 GCF_022539505.1 Lolium rigidum | reverse complement strand
ACCACTTTATTATTGCCTCTTGGACATATCTCCAACACGACGAGCCCGACGAGCGCGTCAAGAAGGACGTCCTCGACGACAACATGTACAACTTCCACCAGTACTACGACCCCTCTAGGCGCCACAACTACTACTAGTTTAGTTTTAGGTTTAAATTTCATAAAATTTCGTTCAAATCCATGTAATATATATCAAATTTGAATGAATTTAACTGCTTTTCGATTAAGTTAAAAAATCTAAATTTCTTTTTTGGGAACAACTGGGCAGCACGTCCCAAACGCGGCAGAAAAAACTGCGTGTTTGGGGGAGGCTTTGGGGATCTTAGAGCATCTCCACCGGCGCCTCCCAAATAGTCTCCGGCAGGGGCGCCGACACTGCCGTATGGAGGACGCCGACACAACATCCTCCATTTGGGGGTGTTGTTCCCACACCGGCGCACCTCATACGACAGCCCCAATAGATAATTTGAATTTGAAAACTCAAACACAAGCATAGAAATTCGAATAAGTTTACGAATATGAAGTTTGGGCCAACACACGGCCACCAAATTCGAATAGGTTTTGGAATAAGAAGTTTGGGCCAACACACGGCCACCAGATCGCCGTATCCGGCGCAAAAAAAAGGGCTTCCAAGCTAGATGATCACATGAAGGAGGTCACGGGCGGCTCAACCTCGACGACTTCCTCATCGGCGGCCGACGGCAGCTCCGTCACTGCAACAGGATCCACGGTTGCCGGGGGAGGCATGAACGTCGACAGTGCTGAGGGAGACATGAACGTCGATGGTGCCGGGGTAGACATGAACGTGGACGGTGCCGGGGGAGACGCCGACGCAGCTCGCGCCGCCATCACCTCTTGGCCGATGTGCTCGCGGTACATCTCGTGCCACGCCCGCGCCAACGGGTCCATCTTCTCCATGTCGGCCATCAAGATCTTCGATTCTTGAGACATTTTGGCCAACGATAGCTGCGTCGCTTCATTGGTGGCCTTCATGGCAGCGGCGTGAGCTTCCATCTTCGCCGCCTCCACCCTCTCCCTCTCCAACTCGATCTTCATGTCTTTCTTGTCGAGGATTGCCTTCCACACAACGGCGGCCCTATCGGCAACTTCCTTGTTCTCCACCGAGAATGAGGTGATCATCTTCTCGATGGAGGCGTCCATGGCTGCCAATACCGGAGCCGCGTTCCTCTCGGTCTTGGCCTTCTTGTTGCCAATGGGGCGCCTAGTGGAGGCGCCGGCTGGATCGACCGGCCCATGTTCCCCGTCCTTCGGTAGAGTGTGGAGGAGGTCGTCCCATTTCTTGCAACCTTGGAGCTTGTTGTAGCAATGCACGAACGGGAAGTCTTTGTCCTCGTGTTGGTGCTTGTACATTTCGAGAGTTTGGAGCATCTAACAATATATGATGCAAAACAATGAAACAAGTTGGATCATCAAATATATATGAAAATAGATGGATCATCAAATATATATGTAACAAGATCGATCATCAAATAGATATAGAACAAGTTGGATCATCATTTCATATGTAACAAGATGGTTCATCAATTCATATAAAACAACATGGATCATCATTTCATATGTAACAACATGGATCATCATTTCATATGTAAGAAGATGGTTCATCAATTCATATGTATCAACATGGATCATAATTTCATATGTAACAAGATAGATCATCAAATATTGTTAGAGGAGCGGCGTTCCATCTCCTTGTCCAACTTCCCTCCTGCGACATGGTCACCGGCTTCTCCTTCGGCGCGTCGGTGCGCGTCTTCGGCGGCGCCTTCTTCGGCGCCTTCGCTCCCTTCACCGGAGCCTTTCTCTTCGGTGCCATGGCGTGGCGGCAAGGGTTTTTCGGGTTGGAGGCTGGATGGGAGATGGAGCAGCTGACGGGAGAAATGAGCGGCGGAGGGGATGGGATCTTGGGGGAGAAGATGTATATTTTGTCGTTGTGTGCCTGAAAGGCGGCTCCCACGCCCAAAATTTTCAGCCTCGCGAGGTGCCGGCGCGCCCGATTCGCGCCCTTGGCGAAGGGGTCGGCACGGGGTTGCCGGCGCTTCTACTGGGCTCGAAAAATCACTAGCGCCGTTTGGGGCGCGCCGGTGCGAGCCCATTTTCGCTCCCGGCCCCAAATCGCTATCGGAACCGCTATCGGGGCGCCGGCGGAGACGCTCTTAGCCGTATTTTGGGGAAGCTGTGCCACACATTCTTTAGAGCATCCCCAGCCATTGGGGCTCCCAGGGCTGAAATCCGGCGCTATTTAGCGCCGGATTGGACGAAACTTTGGCCCAGTGAGCGCCGAAGTTCCAGCTGTCTCCCTGCCTGGCCCGGGGTTCGCCGTTTTTTAGAGAAAAACATCCCTGAATGACAAATTTCATGCATAATTCGGTGAATTTGGCCAGTTTTGCCATCATTTTGCTTATTTTTACAAATAAACGTTACAGTTTAACAAAACAAGACAAGTTTTCAAACAAATCAAATGGAAACTAGTTGGTGTTGCCTCGAAGCGTCCATAAGTGCTCCACCAGATCATCCCTGCACTCGTTGATGCATTGTGGAGTCCCGAATCTCCTGACGCATAGCGATGAACGCATCCCACGATGCCGGCACCTGGTGGTTAGGCTGTGCAAGAGGACCCTCTCTGTCATATGGTGCAGTTTGTTCGCTCAGAGGGACCGGATGCTTCCGCTCATTAATGAAGCAAAGAAATTCATCCATCATAGCAAAAGAGGCAATGTAAAATAAAAGGCAGAATCTGTCAAAACAGAACAGTCCGTAAAGACGGATTTTATTGAGGCACCATACTTGCTCAAATGAAAATGCCCAAATTGAATGAAAGTTGCGTACATATCTGAGGATCACTCACGTAAATTGGCATATTTTTCTGAGCTACCTACAGAGAGGCAGGTCGAAATTCGTGAAAGAAAAGAAATCTGTTTCTGCGCAGTAATCCAAATCTAGTATGAACCTTACTATCAACGACTTTACTTGGCACAACAATGCACAAAACTAAGATAAGGAGAGGTTGCTACAGTAGTAAACAACTTCCAAGACTCAAATATAAAATAAAAGTATCGTAGTAAAAACATGGGTTGTCTCCCATAAGCGCTTTTCTTTAACGCCTTTCAGCTAGGCGCAGAAAGTGTATATCAAGTGTTATCAAGAGATGGAGCATCGATATCATAAGCTCCCCCATCTGTAGTGGTACTAAGGGCTTTGTCAATTTTAGGCCTATAATAATATTTTTTTGGTTTAGGCACTTTAGAGACATACATAAACTTTTGCTCCTTACCCACATAAGCTTTCTCTCTAAACTTTATAGATGAAAAGGTTGAACCCAATGTTCCCATAGCCTCTTCAAGTTCACTAATCCTTTGGGTTTGATTATCATGGTTAGCACAAGATTCTAAGATGGTGATTCTCTCATTCATTCCACCTAGAGATTTATCAAGTTTATCAGTGCTATCAAGTAGTGCTCCCAAAGTAGTATTAATACTTGGAAGGTTTTGCTCTATGGTTTCCAACTTTTTCATGACATCTTCAAGAGAGGTTTCAATTTTAACTTCATTAACAGGTGGTGTTCCAAATAAACTCTAAATAATGCAACTAGCTTCTAAAGCAGGAGCGCCTAGGAAGTTACCTCCTGCGAGACAATCAAGAACATACCTATTCCAGCTAGAGATACCAACATAAAAATTCCTGAGTAGGATAGTGGTGGAGTGTTTCTTAGTGCACCTATTATGGGCATCACTAATTCTATACCAAGCATCTTTTAAACATTCTCCCCCTTGTTGCTTAAACGAACGAACTTCAACTTCAGGATTACTCATTTTAGCAGTAGTAAATAAAACAAACTAGATAAAATAAATGCAAGTGGCTAATTTTTTTTGTGTTTTTGATATAGAGTGCAAGACAATAAATAAAGTAAAGCTAGCAACTAATTTTTGTGTGTTTTGATATAAGTGCAGCAAACAAAGTAGTAAATAAAATAAAGCAAGACAAAAACAAAGTAAAGAGATTGGATTGTGGAGACTCCCTTGCAAGCGTGTCTTGATCTCCCCGACAACGGCGCCGTAAATTTAGCTGCCGGCGTGGAGTTGACGTGGGAGTTAGAAATCTCTCGTGGTGTAACTTTTCTTCGCTTCCCGGCAACGGCGCGTGAAATTTAGCTTGATACGCGTACAGCACGCGTCCGTTGGGAACCCCAAGTGGAAGGTGTGATGCGTACAGCAGCAAGTTTCCCTCGGTAAGAAACCAAGGTTTATCGAACCAAGTAGGGAGTCAAGAAGCACGTCGAAGGTTGATGGCAGCGGGATGTAGTGCGGCGCAACACCAGGGATTCCGGCGCCAACGTGGAACCTGCACAACACAACCAAAGTACTTTGCCCCAACGAAACAAAGTGAGGTTGTCAATCTCATCGGCTTGCCTGTAACAAAGGATTAGATGTATAGTGTGGATGATGATTGTTTGCGAAAAACGATAGAACAAGTATTGCGATAGATTGTATTCGATGTAAAAGAATGGACCGGGGTCCACAATTCACTAGAGGTGTCTCTCCCATAAGATAAATAGCATGTTGGGTGAACAAATTACGGTCGGGCAATTGACAAATAGAGAGGGCATGACCATGCACATACATGATATGATGAGTATAGTGAGATTTAATTGGGCATTACGACAAAGTACATAGACCGCTATCCAAGCATGCATCTATGCCTAAAAAGTCCACCTTCAGAGTTATCATCCGAACCCCTTCCAGTATTAAGTTGAAAACAACAGGACAATTGCATTAAGTATGGTGCGTAATGTAATCAATAACTACATCCTCGGACATAGCATCAATGTTTTATCCCTAGTGGCAACAACACATCCACAACCTTAGAACTTTCCGTCACTCGTCCCGCATTTAATGGAGGCATGAACCCACTATCGAGCATAAATACTCCCTCTTGGAGTTAAGAGTAAAAACTTGGCCGAGCCTCTACTAATAACGGAGAGCATGCAAGATCATAAACAACACATAGGTAATAGATTGATAATCAACATAACATAGTATTCTCTATCCATCGGATCCCGACAAACACAACATATAGCATTACAGATAGATGATTTTGATCATGTTAGGCAGCTCACAAGATCCGACAATGAAGCACATAAGGAGAAGACGACCATCTAGCTACTGCTATGGACCCATAGTCCAGGGTGAACTACTCACTCATCACTCCGGAGGCGACCATGGCGGTGAAGAGTCCTCCGGGAGATGATTCCCCTCTCCGGCGAGGTGCCGGAGGCGATCTCCCGAATCCCCCGAGATGGGATTGGCGGCGGCGGCGTCTCCGGAAGGTTTTCCGTATCGTGGCTCTCGCACTCGGGGGTTTCCGCGACGAAGGCTTTAAGTAGGCGGAAGGGCAACGCGGGGGGCCACACGAGGGCCCCACACACTAGGTCGGCGCGGCCAAGACCTGGGCCGCGCCGCCCTATTGTGTCGCCAGCTCGTGGCCCCACTTCGTCTCCTCTTCGGTCTTCTGGAAGCTTCGTGGCAAAATAGGCCCCTGGGCGTTGATTTCGTCCAATTCCGAGAATATTTCCTTACTAGGATTTCTGAAACCAAAAACAGCTAGAAAACAAGAATCGGCTCTTCGGCATCTCGTTAATAGGTTAGTGCCGAAAAATGCATAAATATGACATAAAGTATGCATAAAACATGTAGATATCATCAATAATGTGGCATGGAACATAAGAAATTATCGATACGTCGGAGACGTATCAATAGTCTTCACAAATGTTGCCCACTTTGGATAGATACCGTCAACAAGATAGTATCCCTTGTTGTACTGCCGGCCATTGGTCACAAAGTTAACCGGGGGAGGATGACCCTCAACAAGCTTGGAGAAGACCGACGAGCACTGCAAAACGTTGATGTCGTTGTTGGATCCCGGCATACCAAAGAAGGAGTGCCAAATCCAGAGATCATGGGTAGCCACTGCCTCAAGTATCACAGTGCAGCCTTTTTTGTGACCCTTGTACATTCCCTGCCAGGTAAACGGACAGTTCTTCCATCTCCAATGCATGCAGTCAATGCTTCCAAGCATCCCTGGAAATCCTCGAGCTTCATTGACAACGAGGATCTTAGTAGTGTCTTCGACAGTCGGTGATCTCAAGTAGAAGTCCCCGAACATTGCTATCACCGCCCTGCAGAACCGGTAGAAACAATCAAGGGCCGTGGACTCCGCCATCAGAAGATAGTCATCTGCAGAATCACCAGGAGCTCCATATGCCAGCATCCGCATAGCCACCGTGCACTTTTGGAGGGCGAAAAACCCTGCCATGCCGGTGCAATCCAACTTGCATCTGAAATAGGAGTAGTAGTCTCGAAGGGCATACACAATTTTCAGGAAGAGCTTCCGGCTCATCCTGAAAAGACGCCTGAAAACAGCCTCACTGTGCAATGGATCGTCGGCGAAGTAGTCGGCGTAGAGCATGCAGTACCCCTCCATTCGCTGCCTTGGCTTGCACTTCCGGCGACCTGGTGCCGACCCACCACGGCGACCAATGACAGACTCGGCGTACAAGCCGGACAGGCAAGCGAGGATGAGCAGGTGCTCCTCGTCTAGGGCAGCGGCAGCCGTTTCTTCTTCAAGAAGCTCGGCGAACATCTGCTCCTCCTCCTTGTCGGAGACCATGTCTAGCCAGGCAGTTGGACGAACACCTGCCGGGCGTGTCGACGAGGAGCGACGGGAGCTGCCCGGCGGCGGAAAATAGGCAGAGGGTGGAGGAACGGCGGAATATAGGCTGCTGGGTGGAGAAACGGCGGAGTTCGGGCAACCCGCCGGTGGATTGCCGAGGGGTGGTGCCGGCGGCGAGAGAGCAAAGGGAGGGGAGGAGGAATTTGCGTCGACAAAGTGGTGGGGTTCGTTTGTGCTCTCGCTGACAGAGCGGGCCCGTCCCCGCTTTTCTCTCGTTCGGAGTCCCCGAGCGCTCTCTGGACGGATGAAAGGCCTAATCCGGACGAAAACAAAAAACCGGAAACACGATTGAACCATTTTCATCCATCCAAATTAAAAAAAGGCGTCCTAGGAATCTCGTCGTCGGGGAGATGACCGGAGATACTCTTATCACCGAACGGGTTTGGAGATGGCGGGCAATTCTCGGCACCCAAGTCGCTCCCGCCGCCCTCCCTCACGCAGGTGCTTCCACTCCGTGTGGATCCCACGACCAAAAGCGGAGTTCATACCTGAAAGTCTCTGAAGCTGAAGAAACATCATCAGCCGAAAAAGCAGTTTGAAGGAGTCGAACAAGAAGAACAAGTCCGCGCATGCCGCCGCCCACCCCACTAACTCTAACCGCGCGCACGACTTCCCCGTCAACTCGCACCTGCCTTGCAATCCGGATTTCCTCAACCGCGATTCGCCTCCTCCGCCTCCTCAGATCCCGCAAAACCATCTGCTCCGATTCGCCGGAGAATGGGGGCGGGGCCGTGGAGGCTGCTGTGCTGCTGCTGCTGCTGCCGCGGCGGGTCCGATCGTACTGACGCCAAGCTCAGGCCCGACGCCGCCGGTGCGCGCGTGTCCCCCTTTCGATTGCGGTTTCTTCCTTCCCGAATCCCCTCCTCTCCGTGCCCATTTTGATTGAGGGTTTCTGCTGCAGGCGGGGAGGCGGCGGCGGCGGCGGCAGGGGGGGAGTGGTACGACCTCCCGCCGTTCCAGGAGTTCACCTTCCAGCAGCTGCGCCTCGCCACCGCGGGCTTCGCCGCCGACAACATCGTCTCCGAAGGCGGCGACAAGGCGCCCAACGTCGTCTACAGGGGCAAGCTCGACGCCCAGCGCCGGATTGCCGTCAAGCGGTTCCACCGCAACGCGTGGCCCGACGCGCGCCAGTTCCTGGTGGGTATTCCGTATTCCCACTCCACGCCCCGCCGCACCCCGCCCCCGAGTTATTCGGAAAGGCTCCATTTTTAACTGATTCACTAGTTTTCTCGTCCATCCTGAAATAGAGGCATCCACGCACAGTTTGGATGGGATGGGAATGGCCTGTGCTTTCTTTTTTTTAATATAATAGACCAAGATTAAGACAGCTTGCAGATGAAACACCCTGATTTTTATACGTAAACTGCCAAAAAGTTTGATTTTTTTTTATGTCTGTTTGTCTCACCCTGTCTGTTAGACATTTACTCCCTCCGTGCCACAATATAAGACATTTTGTCAAGCTGTTTTACTACCAAACGCTCTCAAGTGTGAAATATAAAGGATTACTTTCCTCACTATTTCTAGGACTTGGCGATGTATGCACTGCTATACCTTGTTGCCAAATAACTTGATTCACACCTTTACACTACTAAAGTGGTGGTTTCCAGTGTAACCAAAAATGCGCCTTGTCCTTTTTTGTGTTGTTAAGATGGATCCATACTCCTTGCTATATCTAGACACATCTGCTGCTATATTGCCTCGGATTCTCTTACTCCACATTGCCAAACTCAACCCAAAGGGAGTTCACGATAATATCAAATCGTGTCATTTTGCCTAGAGTAGAACGATTCTTCAAATTTTGCATCTGGCCTGGTAAAACATTCAGAACCGATGAGTGATACCCCTGGGAAATGTTTCTGTGCTTCCAGGAAGAAGCTAAGGCTGTTGGCCAGCTCCGGAACAAACGATTCGTAAATTTGCTTGGTTGTTGCTGCGAAGCTGATGAAAGGTTGCTTGTTGCTGAGTACATGCCCAATGACACACTGGCAAAGCATCTGTTCCATTGTGAGTTGATCTCTTGATGATGTAGCTAAGTCTTCATGAAGTTTCATCTATTTTCCCTTTGTTTCTGCTGAAGCTGTTCTTGAGAATGTTTCTGTAGGAGGCAGCCTTTATGATTTTTTATTTTTTAGTTTGGGCCACCAGTAAATTTTGGCAGTTGACACATGATCCTGTACTGAAAATGTACTCCAACTGAACGTGTGCATAATAGTTGAAACCTTTATTGCAGTATATAGAACTGATTATGCTGATTGTTCTTTTGTGTATTTCTAAAATATTTCTCTTTTAAACAATACTCCCATAAAAAGGAAGCATTTTTCTATTGTGAAGTGCATAACCTCTTCACAACACACTATTTACCCACATGTCGTACATTCTCTCTGTGAGCTGCAAAGCTGAGCCAGGTGGTCCAGAGCAACCCATTCACAATCCACAGTATAATGACTGTTATACAGTACTACTTATGTGATCCTCATTTTTTCCTTTGATGATTATAAATAGGTGATTTTTTTTCACATCACATTTTCCATTTCACAGGGGAATCACAGGCAATGATATGGCCCATGAGATTACGGGTTGTTCTGTATGTCGTCGACGCTTTAGATTACTGCATAAGCAAGGGCCGGGATCTCTATCATGATCTTAATGCCTATAGAGTTTTGTTTGATGATGTGAGTATCGTGTAGTTTATTGTCATTGAAATGTTGGCATCACCTGCCACTCTCAGTATTATTTGAAACCTCCGAGATTGTTAACACTTGACACCCTGCAGGACTGCAACCCTAGGCTTTCATGTTTTGGTCTAATGAAGAACAGCCGGGATGGCAAAAGTTACAGCACCAATTTGGCATTTACTCCTCCTGAATATATGAGGACTGGTTAGTCCTTAATTTCCAGAATGTGCTAAAAATAGCTAAGTGATGCCCTTAATGTGATGTTTTAAAGTCTGTCTATAGTCTTGTGACCAGGCTATGTTTCTATGTAGATATGACTAGCCACTAATTATGTGCTACCTTTTTATTAGAATTAAATTTAAGACGTTGTCAGGATTATTAGAAATTTCATGTCTTTGCACCTGAATTAGTCTATTCCCCGCTCATATATCTGATGATTATATGAAATTAGCTTACAACAGTATGTGATGTTTTTGCCGTAGAAAATTATAGCTTTCTGTACACATAGGAAGGAGGCAAAAACTCTAAAAAAAAATCGAGAAAACGCAAAAAGCCTTTGCGTTTCATTTCATTGAAAAGAAGGGGGGAAATCGTTTGTTGTTACAATCCTCCTAAGACACAGTTCTCTGAAAGGAAAACAAAAAGGTACAGCTCAGTGAACATCCCAGGTGTGCGGCAGGAGAACACGCAGGCCCGGCGCACCAGCCCTGGCCCAAAGGGCACCTTCGTCTTGGATCTTCGCGACGACATTGTGGACGGATGGTTCTGCCCCGTTGAGCACACAGTTGTTGCGCTGCTTCCAGATTAGCCATGGGGTGAGAAGGGCGATCGAGGCGAGACCTTTGTGCAGCGGTTTGGGGCTGCAGGTTGCTCGCAGCCAGGAGAGGACGTTGTGCCAGACCTGACGGGAGAGGCAGCAGGCATAGAGCAGGTGCTGGATGGTTTCCATCTCCTGGTCGCAGAGCAAGCAGCGTGGGTGGTGCTGGAGGCCTCGGCGCCGAAGGCGACCAGGGTTATGGCTTTTTTTGTCATGGGGATTGATGCATGCTTTCGACTGCACAATACCATTTTGCTCTTATTATCAATTGAATTTATTACAGTACAATATAGACCAGAGACTGCAATGGATGGAGTTTTCACTTTCTAACTTGTACTGTCTTGTCCTACTGCACATGTGAAGATTTATTTTAGTCGTCGCGGAGCTTTCAAAGCTCTAGTTTGCCTTACACTTCGGTTTTACCTGCAGGAAGAATAACTCCAGAAAGTGTCATATACAGCTTCGGCACATTGTTATTGGATGTTCTTAGTGGGAAGCATATTCCTCCTAGCCATGTAAAATTTCTTGGTTTTACTGTCATAAACTCATAATCATGTATTTTATGCTCTACATCAATGTTATACAAGAGTTATATCTAAATCCAGTTACATATAGTGTGAAATTGCTTGCTGTTGTCTATTTGCTTCATTGAGCAATGCAGAGTACATTAAATGTTTTTTGTCTGCACAGTTTCTACTGTGTTCAGACTCTTTACAAGTATAAGGGACTTGCAATTGATATCAACATCTCTTACTTAGTTGGGAGCATATCGAAGGGTGTTGTAATGATGAATCTATGGGATAAATGAACAAAGCAGTATTTTACTTTAAACCTTGATGCACCTGTACACACCTCAGCTTGTATAATCTAGAAAAGCAAGAGTTGGATGGAGTAGGAAATATTTAATAATTTGGTAAAACTAGAGAACAAACAGAATTTGATATTTTGTTGTTACGGTTATTTCAACTGATTACTGCAAATATGTCCAGGCCCTTGATCTGATTCGAGATCGAAACTTCAGTATGCTCATAGACTCCTGTTTAGAGGGCCAAATTTCTAATGAGGAAGGAACAGAACTGCTGCGTTTAGCTTCAAGGTGCCTGCATTATGAACCACGAGAACGGCCTAATGTAAGATCTTTGGTTCTTGCGCTGGTTTCTCTTCAGAAGGATGTCGAGGTGAATACATATCTCATCATACATCTCCAGTATGCATTAAAGCATGTTCCTGTTCCTTTATTTGTGTCCTTACGTTTTGTAGTCAAGATGGTTCATCTTGAGAATATTTTTTGATAATACCAATATGCTTTGCAGTCTCCATCTTACGATCTGATGGATAAGCCTCGTGGTGGTGCATTTACCCTTCAATCGATCCATCTTTCTCCTCTTGCTGAAGCTTGCTCCAGAAAGGATCTTACTGCAATACATGAAATTCTAGAGTCAACTGGCTATAAAGATGATGAGGGAACAGCGAATGAGGTATTTGATCTGTACTTAATCTGAACCTCCAGGTGTCATGCTATATTTTTTTTACTAGCGAAATTTGTTTGGGAGCAATATATTGGTGTTTATTAGTGGTTTTTAATATTTCCGTGAGCACTTTGCCTAACTTGTTTCTTCTTGGCGTTGGTAGCTCTCATTTCAGATGTGGACTAATCAAATGCAAACTACCATTGACTCAAAGAAGAAGGGCGATAGTGCATTTCGACAAAAAGATTTTAGCATGGCCATTGATTGCTACTCTCAGGTTACCTTTCATCTGCCTAGTCGGTTTCACTTAAGTTGTCATTTGTTTCAACTGGTCATAATTAATTCAGAACACCGTGTATTATTTATATGAAACAGTTTAAATACGGTGTTCTCCATCTTCTGCAATGACCCTAACTAAGTTGATTGACCATATGCCTTTCTTTTGGACAAATGTAGCTTCGAACTGTTTGTAATTTTGTATTGGCTTCACAAGTTTCTGTTCCTGGAGGTCAATTTTGATTATTATTTTAATTGCTGTGCAGTTCATTGATGTTGGTACCATGATATCGCCAACAATCTATGCCAGGCGTTGCTTGTCATATCTCATGAATGACAAGCCACAACAAGCTCTGAATGATGCCGTGCAAGCTCTGGCGATATTTCCTACATGGCCGACTGCATTTTATCTTCAGGCTGCAGCCCTATTTTCATTGGGAAAAGAGAAGGAAGCTCGGGAAGCACTCCAGGAGGGTGCAGCTGTAGAGACAAAGAGTAGGGGCCATTAAAGATGTATATCTGAACAGCAGGTACCCCCCTCCCTCAGAAAGATAACGCTACCACCTACCTGTATGTTCATAGCATGGTAACTTAGGTACTAGATTATGAAAAATAAGAAAAAAAACACCCCAGTTTGTACAAAATGGTTAGGTAATTAGGGAAATTGTTTTTTTTTGTATAATTTTGTGTAAATTACAGTTTGAGCTTGTCAGTCCCCTCATACAGATGAGGAAACTCAAGCAAATGTAACACCATCACAAGCTTTGTGATCAGTGCTTGAGTGTTGGAAGAAGGAATTTGAGAAGCGTAGCATCTTTCAGATATTGAGTTTCCTCACCATCATTGTAGTGAGAATCTTACACGTTGTTGTTCAGGTGCTCTTCACTTGCTGGAGACAGCAGCAGGTGTAATTTGGCTTAGGAGCAAGGAGACTGCCAGTTAGCCTTGTGATACATAGTATATTTTTTTTTATGTATATATATGAAAAATATACATAGTTAGAATATACTGCAGAGAGGGCAAGAGAGAGCCTATTCATCCAGTCACTCTGCCGCATAAACGAGGAGATGGAGATGGAAGAAAAGGTGTTACAGTGCATCTCAACTGTCAATCATCCTCGTCAGATCATGTTATGATGGTCATAGGTTGTAGGGTTTGTAGAGCAAGTGTTGATTGGTCTTTTTGCTCTTGTCTTGGTCCTCAGCTTCAGCTGGGCACAGTGATTTGAGAGTCATGTATTGTTAGAGTGTAGTGGAGAGAAGATTTGCTGAATTCTTCTGTAATGATTTAGTTTTGGGTGCAGTGTGAGCTTTGTATGTATGCGAGAAGGCTCTATTCGGAACAGATCATGGGCTATTACATTGGCCCCATACGCCATGAAATGGCATGTACATACAGTTCGTTTTCTGGTCTGTTGTGATCAGTTAGGGGATCTTTTTATTATTTTCCTCTTCTGCTACTAAATAAAAAAAAGGAAAATTTGCTATAGCGTACTGTTATTTTCTGGCGTTTACCAAAACACACTGCCCAATTGTCCGGTAGCAGAATTTTCCAAAAAACAAAAGCGTGCAACGTCCAAAATGTATTCAAATTTATGTTATCGAAATTAAGTCCAAAGAAATGTACTGATAAAATTGTGGATCCTTGTTCATCATTTGGCAATATATAAACCCCTTCCCCCTCTCGTGAGTCTACAGTAACTTGAGAGTCCCTCCCCTCTCCCTCTCCTCCGGCGGCCTCGCCGGCCGGAGTGACTGGGGGAGGGGAGGCCGGCTCCCCTCTGTATATAGTAGCCTAGGAGTAGTTTATGTTCCCTTCGTGGTGTCTGGCGCTATGTCGGCGGACGGAGAGCTCCCGGCGTTTCCAAGCGGCGGTGGGCGGCCGGTGACGGAGATCTGGATGGTGGCAGCGGCGTGGTGCTGGTGGTCACTGCTCAACAATCTTCTTCTTTCCCCGAAGCTCTAGGTCCTTCGGGGCCTCTCCTGTTCAAAAAAAAAAAACTGGGAATTTTATTTTTGCATTGTTGTTTTTTTATATGTTGCTTCGTCTCTTTTTTACTTGACACCTTGATGTTAAGATTAATTTTGACCATTTGTAAAAGGTAAGATTAAATTTTAAGGTTTTTTTTGTAATATACATAGACACACACTTTGGTGTATATTCCAGAGAAGAAAAAAAGTGAACAATGAAATCAATATCTCTTTGTTTTTTTCTCACAAAAAAGTCATGTTTTCCTAATCAGTATTGTGCCGTAAGATTTTTTCCGTTGTTGTGAACCTTCAACCTTAAAATATTTGATTCCCTATAATCTTAGTTGATTTTCCAACAACTTCAGTCTTCTCCATCGTGGTGCCACTATGGATGACTATAGGTGGCCGCTTCCTCCGAAATCAGCATATTTGACACACAATCTATACCGTCGACGACTGGTTTCGCCTCCTGGAGCTAGTTGATGTGGGTGAGGATTTTTCCCCCTCTCCTTTGATGCCATCACCTTAGCCCCACGACCATAACTTCTCGTGAAAGATCCACTTCCTTCACGATTCAGTGATTTTCCCTCGACTCCCAGCCCAATGGCATGACTCAGTATGTCGTCAGACAGAAGGAAACCCTACCACCCTCCATATCAATCACTCCCCCTCCCACTTCGGCCACCGCTTTGACGTCATGGGACAGAAAGGACGGGATACTCTCGCAAGTTGTGTAATAAGATCTATGACGAAGTTGTGGTATCACAATGGTGCTGCACCGACGGAGATGGCGGTGTTATCTCAAATAAAAGTCCTTCGGCTCCAACACCATCTAGATTTGTTTGATGTGCTGCTATGCTACCGAGGAGGATGTGAGTTTTTTTTTCATCATCATTATTCATGGAAGATTGGTTGGTTCTTTGTTGTCAGCACTCAGCACGACTCCATGAACAACGCCGGAGAGACAGTACCGTGCCCTTTAGTAGCAACTAGACCATTGGCAAGCAAGATCGACAACTTGGTGCGAGGATATTGGTGGCGTCGTCTGCCTAAATCAAGTTCTTTCTCCTGTTGATATGCTTGGCGTGATTGACAATCTCTATCATATGTGAAGGTCTAATATGCAACATTTCAATAAGGTTTGGTCCGCTAGCTATAGATCTTTTTGGTATTTTGGTTGTGTAATTTCTCGATGGTGTCCATGAGCTATGGCAACGCAACGGCGCAACCATGATGAGTTGAACCGTGGCTTTGGCAAAGATTTTGGGATATTTGATCTTAATCATAATCTTATTTTCTTTTGTTGTTTTCTTTGTGGTTGTAGGTCCATTTACGTATTACCTGTTTCAATCTGATATTATCAGTGAATCTAACTTAAGTGAGATTTAACTACTCCTTTGAATCTGATATTATCAGTAGAAGACATATAATTCTTTTAATTGACTTGAATTTAATATGATAATATAGTAAATCCGAGTCAATTAAAAGAGATCGAATGGAGTATACGGCACCAAAGAAGGGAAGATAATCAGAGAAAAAGTATGAGTCGAGAAAAACGTGAATAGAGAAAGCAGTAGGCGACGGCAGTACGGCACGGCGCCGCTCCAAATCCCCAAACACAACCGCTCCCAATCATACTCATACGCCCCCCTTCCTCGACCCAAGGGCAGATCAGATCAGGCCGCCGCCGCCGCCGCCTCCAAACTCCAGTTTCGACTCCCACTCTGCCGCCGCGGGCCGAGGATGGCGATCGTGTACGCGCTCGTGGCGCGGGGCACGGTGGTGCTGGCCGAGTTCGCCGCCGTCTCGGGCAACGCCGGCGCCGTCGCGCGCCGCATCCTCGAGAAGCTCCCCGCTGCCGACGCCGAGCCGCGCCTCTGCTTCGCGCAGGACCGCTACATCTTCCACGTCCTCCGCTCCCCCGCCGACGGCCTCACCTTCCTATGCATGGCCAACGACACTTTCGGAAGTCAGTTTCTTTCCCCTCTCATTCAGTCTCTTCTGCTTACTCTGTCCCGCCCTACTTACATTCTTCTTCTCTCTAATGTTGGGATAGAATTGCATGCTGGGTTTACTTCAGATAGTGTATACTGAAGAAGCAACCAGTTGTAGATATTATATCCTGGCATTATCTAGCAGTTTATCTGTAATCATCCTGCTCGCCGTTAACACTTTTGTTCATGGTGCAGGGAGGGTTCCCTTCATATACCTGGAGGACATCCAGATGAGGTTCATGAAGAACTACGGCAGGGTCGCGCACTCCGCGCTCGCCTACGCCATGAACGACGAGTTCTCCAGGGTGCTCCACCACCAGATGGAGTTCTTCTCCAGCAACCCCAGCGCTGACACCCTCAACCGCCTCCGCGGAGAAGTCAGCGAGGCAAGCACCACAAAACTGTTCGCCTCTAATACAGTCCCGGTTTATGGTGCTGAGCTTACTGAGCTTACCGTGCTTGTGTTTTTCGAGCATCTGCAGATACACACTGTCATGGTTGACAACATAGACAAGATCCTGGACAGGGGCGACCGCATCTCGCTTCTTGTGGACAGGACCTCCACCATGCAGGACAGCGCCTTCCACTTCCGCAAGCAATCCAAGAGGCTCAGGAGAGCTCTTTGGATGAAGAATGCCAAGCTTCTGTGAGTGTTGCACATCCCCATCCTCCATAGTCTGCATTGTTGTTAATTTTTTTGGGCACTAGCCATTATTTATGGATCAATCGCGTGGTTATTAACAAAAAAAAATTCTTCTACAATAGTTTAACCATACAGAGAGCAAGTCCCTTTTGCTACCGCTAAACACTGCCAGATCTGGTAAATTTTCCATGTTCCCTCAGATTCAATCTGGCAGGAAACTTGTCATTCCTGGACAAAAAGAACTGTTATATACAGTGAGCAAGTTCCCTTTTTCTATCAAAAAACACCTCCAGATCTGGTACTACTGCCAGTTATAATTTTTACATGTCCGGAGATTCAATCTAGCTGGAAAAGTGTCATTTCTAAACAAAGAGCTGTTTTTTATGAGAATGTGAGATGGTGAATTATGTGCTTCTGTTAAAGAAATTAATGGAGAGATTATATATATAGATGTATGAGTAAAATACTCCATGAAAGGGTTGACCTGATAATGGGTACTTTTAGAGGAGCTTTGGTAATTTGAACTAAATATCAAAAACCCCTACAGAAAATGGTGTTGTGGTGTGTCATAGCTGAAAATGGTGAAACCCTGATCTTTTGACAGGCAAATCTAGTAATTAGCAGATATTTGCTGGTGCAGCTGACTAATGGTTGACTATACGTTGGAGTCCTGTTTTGTGATTTCTACATGTCGATTTAACTTGTTGGCAGTTTCTGATATATTTTTCGTCCTGGAATTGTTGCAGAGCGGTGTTAACCGTGGTCATTGTGCTGCTGCTTTACTTGATCATTGCTGCTTTCTGCGGAGGCCTAGCCCTTTCATCATGCAGATCATAAAAACGCTATGGATCTACCGCAGTTGGAGCTTCAGCTCAGCTTCCAAAGTTAAAACCTGCTGTTTTGAGCGACAGATTCGCAGTTGAGTTCTCAGTAGAGTGTTTTACTCATACAAGTCAATCTGAAATGTTTGTACAAAACAGGATCTGCATGTACAGTATGTCTTTCGGGTACCTGAACTAGGTGGATGTTTACACTTTGCTGTAGTTATCTTTTTGAAGTGGTGGTTCTGTGCATGAATTTTGCATCCTCCTTATCTTTTGCAGCCATTGTGCTTGTGGATGATTTGTGTATCTCGTGGCACTGGTTATGAATGCTCAATGCCCCTGTTCATAGAAATTAATGTTGTATAGTACTCTTTCTGGAAAAATTATTGGCGTTAAGAAAGTTACCATATGTAACGAAATGTAGGAATGAAATTTATGCATGACAGGTCAAAATACTTTGATGTATGTTTTTTTATATTTTCAATTGGTTTTTTTAAATTTTGAATTGGGGTTGCTAAGATATGCAAACAGCACATGCACCAGTGAAGTCTTACTTCGATGTATGGCAATTGTTGAGGTTTCTGAATGTTGATTGCGCACATTCTGGTGCGACATCTGAAATTGAGCATAGGGAGTAGCTACTCGAAAAATCACTCCAGTTGACTATCTTGATCTGAAAGCAGATTCCCTGCTTATGTGAATGCAGTTAGTTTTGGATATGGAGAGTGGGGAAACTGTATTAGGTCTTACAATGGAATTCTGATTGGTTACTGGGTTGATGTAAGCTTTGCTATTCTAGTCCGATTGCTGAAAGCTGTAGGATTTGTGCTGCATCCTTACAACGCCAATCAACTTCATTGACGATTGGTTTTGCTATGAATAACGTTTATACATGACAGATCAAAATACATTGATGCATATTTTTATTATTTCCATCTGGGGTGGCTAAGTTGTGTGAAAGCAAAGTCATACTTCAATGTATGTTACAGTTGAGGTTTACTAATGTTGATTGGGCACATTCTAGAACGACATTTGAAAGGGAGTAGATCGAGTAATAGCTGTGTAGCTGCTTGAAAAACCAAAACCGGTTGACCATCTTGATCTGAAAGGGGATTCTGTGTTTATCTGAATGCAGTTAGTCCTGAAATATATGGAGAGCGGGGAAGCTGTATTACTTTTTTTGAACGAGATTCTTATTGGTTGCTGGGATGAAATGGCCTTGATATGGCTTGCGCTATTCTAGTGTACTTGCTGAAAGCTGTAGGATTTGTGCTACATCCTTACAACACCAATCAACTTCGTTGACGATTGGTTTTGCTATGAATATCTGCAATGTATGCAATGTCTTTCTAGTTCAACTGCTCCTGGTTGTGTCCAGTTCCAATATCTGTGAAATGCAGAGCAGTTAGAAAAGCAAATTCCAGCAAACTGAGCAACCACTCCTGCAAACCCAACCACACTACTACCTTTCAACTTCTTCACAATTAGGCATTTCAATTATTCTTCCAACAATTCCATTACCTCTACACCTGAGCTGCCTATGTGTATATATTGCACTGCATGATGATCTCTATGCAACAAGCAATCTTCATCTCCATCTCACATCCCAAGCAAGCAGCAATTGAGCAGAACAGCTAGTTACCTTAGTCATCATGAGCAGCAGCAATGAAGCCACCGTCATCCACGTTGACGACACCACCGGCAAGGCCCCGGTTACGGCTCAGCCGCCACCAGCATCAGCCCCAACCGCGCCGGTGCAGCAGCAGCGCAAGTCCGGTGGTGTGCCATTCCTCCTGCGCGGCGGCGCTGATGGCTTCCGTCGCTGCATGGCCTTCGTGGACCTGCTGCTGAGGATTGTCGCCTTCGGGCCGACACTGGCGGCCGCCATCGCCACGGCCACCTCCAACGAGACGCTCTCCGTCTTCACCGAGCACTTCGAGTTCCGGGCCAGGTTCGACGACTTCCCGACCTTCACCTTCTTCGTGGCCGCCAACGCGATCGCGGCGGGGTACCTGGTGCTGTCGCTCCCCTTCTCCGTCGTGGGGATCATCCGGCCGAAGGCCACAGTCGTGAGGCTGCTGCTGCTCATCGGCGACACGGTGATGGTGGTGCTCGTGACGGCGGCGGCGTCCGCGGCGGCGGCGATCGTGTACGTGGCGCACGAGGGGAACATGCGCGCCAACTGGGTGCCCATCTGCATGAACTTCCACGGCTTCTGCGAGCGCACCAGCGGCTCCGTCGTCGCCTCCTTCCTCGCCGTCCTCGTCTTCATCCTCCTCGTCCTCCTCTCCGCATGCGCCATCCGTCGCCGCCGACAATGCTAGGCTACAACCCATCGACCGACCGCGCCTAGTGCTTTCGGATTTCATGATTGTGCTCTCTACTTTACTTTGGTTTGGTCGTGCATGAAACTGTGCCATCTCATATATTCCTGTTCTCTGTGGTGTAAGGTGTTCGATTGACAATCAATTGTTCATCGATCACTATGTAATGTGAGTTGTATTAATCATATTTTGACATTTTCGATCAATCCCAAATCGGTGCTGAGCAAACCAGGAAGAAAAACAAAAAGAAAGAAAGAAATGCACAGCACAGCACGGAACAGATGGGTGGTGATCACTGTGCAGTCTTCTGCTTGCTGCGGTAGTACGCCATGCCCCGGATGCCGTCGGGGTCCATGGCGAACCCGAGCGGGCGGTAGAAGCCCACCACCCTGGGCTCGGCGTAGAGCACGATGTTGCCGACGCCCTTGCGCCGGAGCTCCGCCACGAGCCGCTCCATGACGGCGCGGCCGAGCCCGAGGCCCTGGCACGACGGCTCCACCACCACGTCCCACACCACCGCGTTGAACACCCCGTCCCCGGCCGCGCGCGCGAACGCCACGGGACGGCCCGTCGCCGCCGACGCCAGCCACGCCACCTCGCTGTGCTCCAGCGCGCGCCGCAGACGCTCCTCCTGCCGCTGCGGGAACCCCACGCGCGCGAACACCTGGTTCAGGGCCGCCACGTCCAGGCCCTCCGCGGTGCGCCGCACGTCGAAGCCGCGGGATGCTAGCTCGGCGTCCGACACCGTCAGCCGGACGCCGATGCCGGCGCCGGCGGCGGACGCGGCCGGACGGTGCAGGAGGAATGGGTTCCTGGGCTTGAACGTGACGGCGGCACGGAGGAAGCCGCGCGCGCTGGGGCGGGGTTGCACCTGCGGTTGTTGCATGGCTGATGTTGGCTTCAGACTCCAGTGGCCATGGATTGCTTGCTTATCCTTATTTCCATCGCTTAGGCTCCTCTCCTTCCCTCCCGCCAAGCCGCCACTAGTTCCGTTACACGGATTATCGAGGTTATTATCTGGAAATGTTTACAAACGCTACGCGTCTCAACTCATTAGAGCATCTCCAGTCGGTCGCCCCGGGCACAATCCGGCTGGAAATTGATCCGGATTAGACCTATTTTGGGCATGGGGAGCAAACGATTTTCCAGCCGTTCCGGGGAATTTGCGCGGGCTAGAACGCGGAATCTTCACTGACACGCGGGCCAGAGCGCCTAATTTGCTCCATCCGGAGTCCCTGGCAGCACCCGGAAACCGAGGATGGCCCGGGAGTCCGGACGGATTTATGCCTAAATCCGGACGAAAACGAGAAGCTGGAGGCGTGGCTGGGCCATTTTCGTCCGTCCGGGTGAAAAAAAGAGTTCATGGGATCTTCCCGGGGACATGGCTGGAGATGCTCTTAGTGTGCACCTAAGAGCATGTCTAACAGACCCCCTATTTTTCTACCCTGTAAAACGCGAGTAGAGCCCTGTATTCACGTTCCACCGGCCGAAAACTCGTCCGAGCTAGCAGACCCCGTATCCCCACCCCGTAAAATAGAATCCTACAGGGTGGGGATACGGGGTCTGCTAGATCGGACGAGTTTCCAACCCCTCAAAAAGGGGTTTTAGACAACAATTTCAGACAACTATTTCTGATCAAACATAGCACATCCAAAAGATGTGATGCATAATTCATAGTTTTTACATCACAACGCGATCAACACGATCATAGCCAATGTTCAAGCCACCACCAACACCATCGATGCAATCAACCATCAACGAGTCCATCGCCAGCGCCGCCACCACTCGCCGGAGACTCACCTCGAGGAGTCGACGCACCAACAACACTTGCAGCACGAGCTTGACGCGCGAGCATCTTCCTCGCCATGATGTACGCCTTGGTATCCTTCCACCACGCCAGCTGATCCTCGTCCATGTTCTCGGTGCGCATCATCATGATCTTCCTCTCCTCGGCCAAGAGCTCCTTCATCGCCTTGGCTTCTTTGAGTGCGATCATCCTCGATTCCAGTTCGGCCTTCACCTTGGCATCTTCCCGCCTTGCTTCCACCGTGGCAAGCTTCACCTCCTTCTTCTTCTCGGTGATGAGGAGCTTGGTCTCCAATGTCTTCATCGTCAATGCCTCCTTGGACTTCATGAGTTGATCCAACTTCTCCTTGAAGCTAGCTGCTTCGCCTTCTACCTTCATCCTCTCCTTGGCTTTCTTGGAGCCCTCGGGCTTCCCTTTGTTTCTCGCATTCATGTCCTCCGCTTCATCATCCATGCTTGAGCATTGCTTCCTTCTTGCACTTTGGTTCACTGTCCCTCAACTTCCACTTAGGAAGATGTTGAAGCAAGGAAAAGCAATGTTGGAACTGAAATTCCTTGTGCTTGGAGCCGACCATGTCTTTGTACCTCATTTGAGCATACTTGGGCTGCACAACAACAATATTAATGTGATGTTTGCACATCATTGATACGTCTCCGACGTATCGATAATTTCTTATGTTCCATGCCACATTATTGATGATATATACATGTTTTATACACATTATTTGTCATATTTATGCATTTTCCGGCACTAACCTATTAACGAGATGCCGAAGAGCCGATTCTTGTTTTCTGCTGTTTTTGGTTTCAGAAATCCTACAAAGGAAATATTCTCGGAATTGGACGAAATCAACGCCCAGGGTCCTATTTTTGCACGAAGCTTCCAGAAGACCGAGGGGAAAGGAAGTGGGGCCACGAGGCGCCGACACAACAGGGCGGCGCGGCCTGGCCCTTGGCCGCGCAGCCCCGGCGTGTGGGGCCCTCGTGTGGCCCCCGCGTTGCCCTTCCGCCTACTTAAAGCCTTCGTCGCGAAACCCCCGATGCCGAGAGCCACGATACGGAAAACCTTGCGAGACGCCGCCGCCGCCAATCCCATCTCGGGGGATTCGGAGATCACCTCCGGCACCCTGCCGGAGAGGGAATCATCTCCCGGAGGACTCTTCACCGCCATGGTCGCCTCCGGAGTGATGAGTGAGTAGTTCACCCCTGGACTATGGGTCCATAGCAGTAGCTAGATGGTTGTCTTCTCCTCATGTGCTTCATTGTCGGATCTTGTGAGCTGCCTAACATGATCAAGATCATCTATCCGTAATTCTATATGTTGTGTTTGTCGGGATCCGATGGATAGAGAATACTATGTTATGTTGATTATCAATCTATTACCTATGTGTTGTTTATGATCTTGCATGCTCTCCGTTATTAGTAGAGGCTCTGGCCAAGTTTTTGCTCTTAACTCCAAGAGGGAGTATTTATGCTCGATAGTGGGTTCATGTCTCCGTGAATGCGGGAGTGACGAGAAACCTCTAAGGTTATGGATGTACTTGTTGCCACTAGGGATAAAACATTGATGCTATGTCCAAGGATGTAGTTATTGATTACATTACGCACCATACTTAATGCAATTGTCTGTTGTTTGCAACTTAATGCTGGAAGGGGTTCGGATGATAACTCTGAAGGTGGACTTTTTAGGCATAGATGCATGCTTGGATAGCGGTCTATGTACTTTGTCGTAATGCCCAATTAAATCTCACAATATTCATCATGTCATGTATGTGCATTGTTATGCCCTCTCTATTTGTCAATTGCCCGACTGTAATTTGTTCACCCAACATGCTATCTTATGGGAGAGACACCTCTAGTGAGCTGTGGACCCCGGTCCATTCTTTTATACTTGAAATACAAATCTGCTTGCAATACTTGTTCTTTCTTGTTCTCTGCAAACAATCATCATCCACACTATACATCTAATCCTTTGTTACGGCAAGCTAGTGAGATTGACAACCTCACTTGTTTCGTTGGGGCAAAGTACTTTGGTTGTGTTGTGCGGGTTCCACGTTGGCGCCGGAATCTCCGGTGTTGCGCCGCACTACATCCCGCCGCCATCAACCTTCAACGTGCTTCTTGGCTCCTCCTGGTTCGATAAACCTTGGTTTCTTTACGAGGGAAAACTTGCTGCTGTGCGCATCATACCTTCCTCTTGGGGTTCCCAACGAACGTGTGAGTTACACGCCATCAAGCTCTTTTTACGGCGCCGTTGCCGGGAGATCAAGACACGCTGCAAGGGGAGTCTCCACTTCCAATCTCTTTACTTTGTTTTTGTCTTGCTTTATTTTATTTACTACTTTGTTTGCTGCACTTATATCAAAACACAAAAAAATTAGTTGCTAGCTTTACTTTATTTACTGTCTTGCACTCTATATCAAAAACACAAAAAAAAAATAGTTACTTGCATTTACTTTATCTAGTTTGTTTTATTCACTACTGCTGAAATGAGTAATCCTGAAGTTGAAGTTCGTTCGTTTAAGCAACAAGGGGGAGAATGTTTAAAAGATACTTGGTATAGAATTAGTGATGCTCATAATAGGTGCACTAAGAAACACTCCACCACTATCCTACTCAGGAATTTTTATGTTGGTATCTCTAGCTGGAATAGGTATGTTCTTGATTGTCTCGCGGAGGTAACTTCCTAGGCGCTCCTGCTTTAGAAGCTAGTTGCATTATTGAGAGTTTATTTGGAACACCACCTGTTAATGAATTTAAAATTGAAACCTCTCTTGAAGATGTCATGAAAAAATTGGAAACCATAGAGAAAAATTTTCCAAGTATTGAAACTAAATTGGAAATGTTACTTGATAAAACTGATAAACTTGATAAATCCTTAGGAGGAATTGATGAAAGAATTAGTGTCCTAGGAACTTGTGTTGTCCATGATAATCAAATAAATAGGATTGGCGAACTTGAAAAAGCTATGGGAACCTTGGGTTCAACCTTTTCATCTTTAAAGTTTAGAGAAAAAGCTTATGTGGGTAATAAGGAGCAAAAGTTTATGTATGTCTCTAAAGTGCCTAAACCAAAAAAATATTATTATAGGCCTAAAATTGACAAAGCCCTTAGTACCACTACAGATGGGGGAGCTTATGATATCAATGCTTCATCTCTTGATAACACTTGATACACACTTTCTGCGCCTAGCTGAAAGGCGTTAAAGAAAAGCGCTTATGGGAGACAACCCATGTTTTTACTACAATATTTTTTGTTTTATATTTGAGTCTTGGAAGTTTTTTACTACTGTAGCAACCTCTCCTTATCTTAGTTTTGTGTTTTGTTGTGCCAAGTAAAGTCTTTGATAGTAAGGTTCATACTAGATTTGGATTACTGCGCAGTTACAGATTTCTTTGCTGTCACGAATTTCGACCTGCCTCCCTGTAGGTAGCTCAGAAAATTAAGCCAATTTACGTGCGTGATCCTCAGATATGTACGCAACTTTCATTCAATTTGGGCATTTTCATTTGAGCAAGTCTGGTGCCTCAATAAAATCCATCTTTACGGACTGTTCTGTTTTGACAGATTCTGCCTTTTTATTTCGCATTGCCTCTTTTGCTATGTTGGATGAATTTCTTTGATCCATTAATATCCAGTAGATTTATGCAATGTCCAGAAGTGTTAAGAATGATTATGTCACCTCTGAACATGTTAATTTTTATTGTACACTAACCCTCTAATGAGTTGTTTCGAGTTTGGTGTGGAGGAAGTTTTCAAGGATCAAGAGAGGAGAATGATGCAATATGATCAAGGAGAGTGAAAGCTCTAAGCTTGGGGATGCCCCGGTGGTTCACCCCTGAATATTTTAAGAAGACTCAAGCGTCTAAGCTTGGGGATGCCCAAGGCATCCCCTTCTTCATCAACAACATTATCAGGTTCCTCCCCTGAAACTATATTTTTATTCCGTCACATCTTATGTGCTTTACTTGGAGCGTCGGTTTGTTTTGTTTTTGTTTTGTTTGAATAAAATGGATCCTAGCATTCATTGTATGGGAGAGAGACACGCTCCGCTGTTGCATATGGACAAATATGTCCTTAGGCTTTACTCATAGTATTCATGGCGAAGGTTGAATCTTCTTCGTTAAATTGTTATATGGTTGGAATCGGGAAATGCTACATGTAGTAATTCTAAAATGTCTTGAATAATTTGATACTTGGGAATTGTTGTGCTCATGTTTAAGCTCTTGCATCATATACTTTGCACCCATTAATGAAGAAACACCTAGAGCTTGCTAAATTTGGTTTGCATATTTGGTCTCTCTAAAGTCTAGATAATATCTAGTATTGAGTTTGAACAACAAGGAAGACGGTGTAGAGTCTTATAATGTTTACAATATGTCTTTTATGTGAGTTTTGCTGCACCGGTTCATCCTTGTGTTTGTTTCAAATAACCTTGCTAGCCTAAACCTTGTATCGAGAGGGAATACTTCTCATGCATCCAAAATCCTTGAGCCAACCACTATGCCATTTGTGTCCACCATATCTACCTACTACATGGTATTTCTCCGCCATTCCAAAGTAAATTGCTTGAGTGCTACCTTTAAAATTTCCATTCTTTACCTTTGCAATGTATAGCTCATGGGACAAATAGCTTAAAAACTATTGTGGTATTGAATATGTACTTATGCACTTTATCTCTTATTAAGTTGCTTGTTGTGCGATAACCATGTTCCTGGGGACGCCATCAACTACTCTTTGTTGAATATCATGTGAGTTGCTATGCATGTCCGTCTTGTATGAAGTAAGAGAGATCTACCACCTTAATGGTTAGAGCATGCATATTGTTAGAGAAGAACATTGGGCCGCTAACTAAAGCCATGAATCATGGTGGAAGTTTCAGTTTTGGACATATATCCTCAATCTCATATGAGAACACTAATTGTTGCTACATGCTTATGCATTAAAGAGGAGTCCATTATCTATTGTCCATGTTGTCCCGGTATGGATGTCTAAGTTGAGAATAATCTAAAGCGAGAAATCCAAAATGCGAGCTTTCTCCTTAGACCTTTGTACGGGCGGCATGGAGGTACCCCTTTGTGACACTTGGTTAAAACATGTGTATTGCGATGATCCGGTAGTCCAAGCTAATTAGGACAAGGTGCGGGCACTATTAGTATACTATGCATGAGGCTTGCAACTTGTAAGATATAATTTACATAATACATGTGCTTTATTACTACCGTTGACAAAATTGTTTCTTGTTTTCAAAATAAAAGCTCTAGCACAAATATAGCAATCGATGCTTTCCTCTGCGAAGGACCTTTCTTTTACTTTTATGTTGAGTCAGTTCACCTACCTCTCTCCACCTCAAGAAGCAAACACTTGTGTGAACTGTGCATTGATTCCTACATACTTGCATATTGCACTTGTTATATTACTCTATATTGACAATTATCCATGAGATATACATGTTACAAGTTGAAAGCAACCGCTGAAACTTAATCTTCTTTTGTGTTGCTTCAATACCTTTACTTTGATTTATTGCTTTATGAGTTAACTCTTATGCAAGACTTATTGATGCTTGTCTTTAAGTACTATTCATGAAAAGTCTTTGCTTTATGATTCAGTTGTTTACTCATGTCATTACCATTGTTTTGATCGCTGCATTCATTACATATGTTTACAATAGTATGATCAAGGTTATGATGGCATGTCACTCCAGAAATTATCTTTGTTATCGTTCACCTGCTCGGGACGAGCAGGAACTAAGCTTGGAGATGCTGATACGTCTCCGACGTATCGATAATTTCTTATGTTCCATGCCACATTATTGATGATATCTACATGTTTTATACACATTATATGTCGTATTTATGCATTTTCCGGCACTAACCTATTAACGAGATGCCGAAGAGCCGATTGCTTGTTTTCGCTGTTTTTGGTTTCAGAAATCCTACAAAGGAAATATTCTCGGAATTGGACGAAATCAACGCCCGGGGTCCTATTTTTGCACGAAGCTTCCGGAAGACCGAGGGGAAAGGAAGTGGGGCCACGAGGCGCCGACACAACAGGGCGGCGCGGCCCGGCCCTCGGCCGCGCGGCCACGGCGTGTGGGGCCCTCGTGTTGCCCCCGCGTTGCCCTTCCGCCTACTCAAAGCCTTCGTCGCGAAACCCCCGATGCCGAGATCCACGATACGGAAAACCTTACTGAGACGCCGCCGCCGCCAATCCCATCTCGGGGGATTCGGGAGATCACCTCCGGCACCCTGCCGGAGAGGGGAATCATCTCCCGGAGGACTCTTCACCGCCATGGTCGCCTCCGGAGTGATGAGTGAGTAGTTCACCCCTGGACTATGGGTCCATAGCGGTAGCTAGATGGTTGTCTTCTCCTCATGTGCTTCATTGTCGGATCTTGTGAGCTGCCTAACATGATCAAGATCATCTATCTGTAATTCTATATGTTGTGTTTGTCGGGATCCGATGGATAGAGAATACTATGCTATGTTGATTATCAATCTATTACCTATGTGTTGTTTATGATCTTGCATGCTCTCCGTTATTAGTAGAGGCTCTGGCCAAGTTTTTGCTCTTAACTCCAAGGGGAGTATTTATGCTCGATAGTGGGTTCATGTCTCCGTGAATGCGGGGAGTGACAGAAACCTCTAAGGTTATGGATGTACTGTTGCCACTAGGGATAAAACATTGATGCTATGTCCAAGGATGTAGTTATTGATTACACTAGGAAGCCTTGGCGCGGCGGCACGCCGCGCCCGTGTTATATCTATTGATGTCAGAATCTTGTAGAACTACTGCTAAATTCTATTGTTTTGGAGAATATCTATCTGTGACAATAGAGGTCAGATTTCGCTCCATAATTTGCAGGCCATCCCAAGTAGAAGAAAACAATATAAATTGCTGTTAGTATGTCTCTCCATATAATAGATTTTATTGCTGCTCAACCTTGCGGATCACCATTTGAGCTACAAAATATTCACCCGAAGTTACATCTGATTCACAGAAAGAGATAAAAAGAATCAATATCTGCTAGCAATCTGCAAGACATTTCACCTGGTCGCAAGAACTTCAAAGAAACAGGTCAAGATCTCCATTGAGAAGGGCATTATGCTTAAATCATACATCTATTTCAGTCATGAACTCTCTCAGTTTCTTCTTAATCTACTCGGCATGCCTAGATTGTGCCATAACATGAGGTTCACATCTGCTTATTGTTAGACTTCTCCATTTCCTTCCACAACTCCTGATATTTGTCATTGGAGACCTGCAACTGGCCACATGTGCTTCTGGCGATGGCTTGCTAGCAACCACAAGTTTTCCCTCTGATAGGCAGCATAGATGGCTCATCTGGCGATGCCTTAGTTCCAATGTGCTTCTTCTTCTTATTTGTTCTTTGTCCTAAGCTCGTCTTTCGAAGCAAGGAAGCAACTCAGACTCTGTAGGAATGTGTTTCTGAAAACCACTTTAGAAGGTAACAAAGGTGCATATATTCATAGATGAAAAAATAGAGAACTTATGATGATCGAGTTGCAAAAGTTGAATAAAAAACATTCATATACAGTGAATAGAAATCAAACCAATGAGAAGGCATGTATCTTGGATGTCTTCCCATTTTCACCTCGTCTGCACAATATAACAGAAACAACAGCAAGCAAAATGTATAAAAAAATGTATCTAGTGTAAGCTAACAGAACAAATAAAAAAGAATGCACATGAATAAAAAATGCCTCACACTTGAGAGGTGCTTTAGTCGCTATGAAGTTGTAGTGTATACATGAAACATAAACATTATTTAACTGACACAGCACTACCTCAAATAACGATGAAATATGGCCAATCAAATCTTTGCTTGCAAGTAGTGGCTATGGTAAGGTCCATGCAAAAAATTTGCATGCCTCTTCAGTTATACTGCAAGAACTATATATCAATGGCATGAATGATAGAAACACTAATTTAAGCTGTAAATGTTGAAACATATGGTAAACCAGGAGGCGGGTTAAAGTAGTTTGAGTAGAAATACAGGAGGAGGGTTACTAAATGTTAGAGTAGTAAGGCAGGTTACTAAATGTTGAACTACATATCATTGGCATGAACGATAAAAAATAATCGCATTCACAGTAGCGGGCCACATATATTCTAAAGATAAACTAATATTTTTGTGTTCTAGTATGTACTGTGCAAGATTGTAGATAAATAAATTAGAAACCTGTGGAGACAAAGAGTCAAAACATGTAAAGTCAGATCTTCTTTCATTTGTTTGCAATAAATTCAGTTAAAACTGAAACAGAGAATTTAGGAGAGTACACATAACTTGTAATATCTTGTGCTTTCAGGTTTCCAAGTATACCACTCTCTTGGTGCTGAACTGCTGGTACCGGATCTAGCATGGGGACACTTTTTTATATCGAAGAAGTAGCAAGGCTGCACGCATGATGCTAACGCTATCTGCTTTCCCCTCACCGAAAGTGTCTGACACTGTGGCTGAGACCTACAATGTCACTCTTTCAGTCAGTCAGTTGGTTGAGAATGCGGATGAGTGCATGGTTCTTGACAATGAGGCTTTGCATGACATTTGTTTCAAGCTTACCACTCCCAGCTGGAGGCGAAATTTGGCCTTTCTTTTATTCTTACTTTCTACGGATAACAGTGGCCATGATTTCAAGTGCATCTTCCTAATTCTGACTATTTTACCGCATGCTATAAATTGTAACATAGAATGACCTGGTAATATGCATTTCAGAGTGTGTGCATGTTATGTTACCCGTGCCATCTGTGTTCTCCTTATCCAAAAGTAGGCTAGCATATCCTGGGATAAGAACATTCCCCAGAAAATCACCTGCTCAACCAACCAGGTGCTGGTCAAAACTATTCGAGACTACAGGGGAAAATCAAAGACATACACCAATTAATGCAAAGAAGTAGGCAGGAAATTAGAGCACCTCATAACATAGAATACATAAACGATACTTGCTAGTTCTGCATGTCTTCAGGGCCAGTATTGAGTCCTCATGTTCTTCCTACACAGAGTTGCAAGGGTAGCAGGAAAGCTTGCAGGAAAATCAAAACTCTCCTTTTGATACGAAATGAAGAATCTCCACAACCTGAGTTAATTATTTCTCAGTCAAATGGTTGGAACAAAATATTGAAGTTAAATATAATGTCAAAAATAGATTTTTGTACATGTTTTATATGATGAATACCTCGCCCTGCTAACGTTGAAATGAAAATACAATTTCTGCGGGGAAGAAAAATTAACTATTTTCGTGTTCTTGATTTTCAGACTAAGCTAGTGGATAAGAAGTTAATATGCACTGTAACCGCTGAAATTCTTTGAAATTATACGTGCACATTAGATACCTGTTCTGCAATCTGCGAACTCTTTCAAACATCAAATGAAAGAAAAAAAAGCTAAGAAGATGCCAGAGCTCACCTCACGTTTGTTGGAATATCGATGCTAATAATCTTGCAACCGCTGGTAACTAAATCAAGAAGTTGGACTCATCTACAAAAATGGGAGAATAGACTTTTTGGAAGTGAGCCTCGACCAAATTTATGACAGTGCATTGATTAAAATATTTTACAAATCACAAAAGAAGTTCAAATGGCATCCAAAGGAGCAGCTGCAGCAAATACCACCAAGCTTCAATAACACGTTAAAAGTACTTAAAAAGAACCCCTTTTCATAAGTGTTGTCGCAAAGAAGAAGACTACAAAATACAAATCATTCTCCAAGATGATAAAGAGGCAATTGATTTCTATACACTTAATACACATCTGTTAATCTTGTGCTGAAATAACAATTTATGAACATAAATTATTCAGCAAAGTGGGAAGAATAACATAATTTATGATGTTGTACTCACCTTCCCATGCAGTGCTCACATAGTCTTGCTGATACTTACTACTTCGTGTTGAGAAGGCGGACAGCTTGAGAAGTAAACACTTACAACCAGCCTCTTTACTTCGCTGGTGTGCTCCAGTTTGTTCGTTGATGTCGGCAAGCTCCATCTGAGGCAGGAACAACAACTACCACATGTCTAGATCAAAAGAACATCAGTCAGTCGTAATGCCGCACGAATTATAAGACCACCAACAGTCCAACACCACCATTTATATTTCCCTCAGAAAAATAACACCACCATTCATCTGAGTACCTCTTCAAAGTGAGATGGAGCACAAAAAACAGAGCCAATCGCAACCTGCTGGCAATGAGAGAAACGCCAATCATTTATGGCATGGATCAGTAGCAGGGCAATCTACAAAAGATCAATCTACCCATAAACAATAGAAATAGAAAACATCGTCGCTTCACTTCAATCTAGATGCGTCTTTACTTCAACCGAGTAGCAGTACTCACCAGCACAAAGAAGGAGACCTACCACGGCCAGCGTGAACATGAAGGGGATCGCCTCTCCAAGGGTGTGGAGCTAGAGAAATTGGGAATCAGCAGCATGGAAAAATAAATCAATAGAAGGTGTCCACGAAAGCACGCGGACGAATCCTCAACCAGCCGCCTTGGAGATTCCAACGCGGAGTACGTCCTGGAAGGCCCGTCACGCCATCGAGGAGCCCGTCGTGGTCCGCCATCGCACAGCTAGATCTTGCTCCTACAAACGGCAGCCCCTCGCCTGTGCACGCGACGGTGAGGAACTGAGGACCTCCTCCTTGCAGGCGTACGGACCGGCGACGGGAGGCGTAGTGGACCAGAGCAGTTAGGCACGGATATGCATCGCCATGCGGCCGTCGAAGTCGGGGAAGTTGGGGTCGGTGCCGGCGTCGAGGAGCTCCCGTAATCCCTCCGCGTTGCCCGCGATGTACATCAATTGGAAATTCGCGACGCCCACAACTTCTTCCGACCCCTCCACTCCCCAGCTAGGCCGTTGCCGCTCCCCGCCGCCCCGGTCAGCCGCCATTGGCGGCCGCTTTCGCACACTGAACCGAGGGGTCGCCAGCAGCACGGACGCTGCCGTCTTCTCCGTCGTTGTGCCCGGCTGGGATCCATAGAAAATGTTGGCGGTGCCGCCTGACGCGGCGTACAGAACTTGAGCGGCGCGGGGAGGCGTTCGGGATGGTTCTACTTCTCAACTATTCGGTCCAAGCGGTGAAAAGACTAATAAATAATCAAACATGGTGGAAGACCATTCTAACACGAGAGACGGGCAAGCAACCGGTAGCCGGTCACCCCTCCGGCCAAAAAAAATGAAAGATGCAAAAGAAGTTACTGAGTAAACGATTGAAGCTAGAAAAAAATGGCTACGTGTCAGGCAATGGCTGGATAAAGAAGTGGATAATTTGCACATCTACAGTGCTCAAATCATTGTGAAGGGTGCTAAACTGATTGAAAATTATATGGCTACGTGTCAGGCAATGGCTGGATAAAGAAGTGGATAATTTGCACATCTACAGTGCTCAAATCATTGTGAAGGGTGCTAAACTGATTGAAAATTATATAGTGTATAATAATTACGCACCATACTTAATGCAATTGTCTGTTGTTTGCAACTTAATACTGGAAGGGGTTCGGATGATAATCTGAAGGTGGACTTTTTAGGCATAGATGCATGCTGGATAGCGGTCTATGTACTTTGTCGTAATGCCCAATTAAATCTCACAATATTCATCATGTCATGTATGTGCATTGTTATGCCCTCTCTATTTGTCAATTGCCCGACTGTAATTTGTTCACCCAACATGCTATCTTATGGGAGAGACACCTCTAGTGAACTGTGGACCCCGGTCCATTCTTTTATACTGAAATACAAATCTGCTGCAATACTTGTTCTTTACTGTTCTCTGCAAACAATCATCATCCACACTATACATCTAATCCTTTGTTACGAGCAAGCCGGTGAGATTGACAACCTCATCTGTTTCGTTGGGGCAAAGTACTTTGGTTGTGTTGTGCAGGTTCCACGTTGGCGCCGGAATCTCCGGTGTTGCGCCGCACTACATCCCGCCGCCATCAACCTTCAACGTGCTTCTTGGCTCCTCCTGGTTCGATAAACCTTGGTTTCTTTCTGAGGGAAAACTTGCTGCTGTGCGCATCATACCTTCCTCTTGGGGTTCCCAACGAACGTGTGAGTTACACGCCATCAGTTAGTCCACTCATTGGCCTTTGAGGACCCGATGCGGTTCTCTTGTTAGCTGCAGCTGCCCTTTGACGCTTAGTAGTCCTTGGCGAGATAATCTCCTCTTCCTCTTGCTCCCTATGACGACGAGGAACAGGAGGCTTGACCTTGGCGCCACCACGGGGCTTGGATGAACCTGTGAACAACATAGGTTGTAGGGGGAATAGGGGTTAAGTGCACAAGCCTCCTAATTGTAGCGCAAAAGGACACTAGCAAGCAACAAAAGTGAAATTGCACTGGGCGGTAGTACCGCAACCCAACCCGGTAGTACCGGTCAGAAGTTACCGGTACTACCGCTCGAGCACTGCAGCACTAGTTCTAGGTCGTGGTCCATGGCATTGAGGCACAAATTTCACCCAGTGTTGCTAGCTAGTATCCTTATACATGGAAATGCTTTCTAGGATGATTCTCCACCAAGAACTCCAACAAACCCTAACCTATGCATCTAGGGAATCCAACGAACCCTAGAGAGAGAGGTTCGAGTTCATACCGGAGGCCATGGTGAGGAAGAGGGTGGGGAAGCTTCTCCATGGAGGAGAATTGATCGGGGATGGCCGGAGAAGGAGATCGGGACCGGTCTCCTCGAGTTTCTTGAGCTTGGGCGCCGCCTTTGACTTGAGGTGGGTGGGGGAAAGTGATGGATTGGAAATATCCGTCCCCACCTGGTACCTTAAGTCAAAGTCGGAAGCGGTAGTACCGGTCGCAAGAGCGGTAGTTCCGCTTTCCGGTACTTAACCGGTATCTCAGGCGGTAGTACCGCTCCCGGGCCAAATCCTGACAGCCATCAGGACCCTGCACACGGGCGGTAGTACCGGTCTTCCAAGCTCAGAAAACTCACATTATGGTGTAGGCTTGTGCTTTTAGACGGAAATGGCTCAAGAGGTGGGTATTGTCTTAGGATTAGATGGAGAAACTGGTAAGTTACTACTCAACCAAGCTTGCAAGAATCAACATGAAAAGCCAAGCTTGGGTGAATCTCCCACAAAGAACATGGAGAAATGAAAACCAAAAACAAACAGAAAAGAAAGCAAAAGAAAGTCAAAGAAAATCAAGAAGAACCAAATAGAACCAAAACTCCTCAAGGAGGAGGTTGGTGGCCGAGGCCACCGTGTGAGAGTATAATAGCGTGAGGTCGCGTAGATGTATCTAGGACTCACAACTAAGACTCAACATGAAGCTCATTAGTCACTTAATTGACAAATATAGTATGTTTTGGATTGCTTTATGCATTATGGGGGGAGGGATAGCTCAATAAGTTTAAACCGTACTCCCCCTATGTTCATGCGTGCTTTCCATCAAGATATTAGCTAAAGAGTGGTATGTGCGCACGACGGTCAAGCAAAGTTCGACGGATCTATGATATTTAGCTCGTGCCTCAACTCAATGAAACACTTCTCATCCAAGGGCTTCATGAAGATGTCCGCCAATTGCTCCTTGGTGCCAATGAAGGATAGAACAATATCTCCTCGAGCAATGTGATCCCGGATGAAGTAATTCCTTATCTCAATGTGCTTCGTCTTGCCATGGAGTACCGGATTGTAGGTGATCTTGATGGCGCTCTCGTTATCACACAAAAGAGGAACCTTGCTATACTCAAGTACATAATCCCGCAAGGTTTGCCTCATCCATAAGATTTAAGCAGAACTACTCGCCGCGGCAACATACTCAGCTTCCGCGGTAGAGACGGAGACACAATTTTGCTTCTTCGAGTACCAACACACCAAAGATCTCCCAAGGAAGTGACAAGCACCGGATGTAGACTTCCTTTCAACCTTGTCTCCCGCCCAATCCGAATCGGTGAAGCCAACCAATGAGAAGTCCTTGTCCCTTGGATACCATAGTCCAAAATTTGGGGTATTGATACGTCTCCAACGTATCTATAATTTCTGATGTTCCATGCTAGTTTTATGAAACTACCTACATGTTTTGCTCACACTTTATAATGATTTCTTGCATTTTCCGGAACTAACCTATTAATAAGATGCCGAAGTGCCAGTTCCTGTTTTCTGCTGTTTTTGGTTCCAGAAAGGCTGTTCGGGCAATATTCTCGGAATTCGACGAAACAAAAGCCAAACATCTTATTTCACCGAGACGGACCAGGACACCGAAGGAGAGTCGGAGGGGAGGCCCAGGGCTCCCAGACCACAGGGCGGCGCGGCCTATAGGGGGCGCGCCAGCCTATGGTGTGGGCCCCCTAGGCACCCCCTCGCGCCGCCTCTTCGCCTATATTATCCCTCGTGACGTGTGATGTCTACGCACACTTCTATTCCTGTAGACAGTGTTGGGCCTCCAAGAGCAGAGGTTTGTAGAACAGCAGCAAGTTTCCCTTAAGTGAATCACCCAAGGTTTATCGAACTCGGGGAGGAAGAGGTCAAAGATATCCCTCTCAAGCAACCCTGCAATCACGATACAAGAAGTCTCTTGTGTCCCCAACACACCTAATACACTTGTCAGATGTATAGGTGCACTAGTTCGGCGAAGAGATAGTGAAATACAAGTGGTATGGATGTATATGAGTGGTAATAGCAATCTGAATAAAATATGGCAGCGAGTAAACATGCGGTAGAACGATAAATAAACGGAGATTCGATGTTTGGAAACAAGGCCTAGGGATCATACTTTCACTAGTGGACACTCTCAACATTGATCACATAATAAAACCACTCTACACTCTCTTGTTGGATGACAAACACCATTAATTGTGTAGGGCTACAAGAGCACCTCAATGCCGGAGTTAACAAGCTCCACAACATTCGATGTTAATATTTAAATAACCTTAGAGTGCAAGATAGACCAACGCAATTATACCGAGTACTAACATAGCATGCACACCGTCAACATCAGCTATGAAAGGGGGAATAGATCACATCAATACTATCATAGTAATAGTTAACTTCATAATCTACAAGAGATCACAATCATAACCTATACCAAATACTTCATGATGCACACACTCTCAACATTACATCATGGAGGAGGAATAGAGTACTTTAATAACATCACTAGAGTAGCACATAGATGATATTCAACTAGATCACAAAGAGAGAGATGAACCACATAGCTACGGTAGAGCCCTCAGCCTCGGGGGAGAATTACTCCCTCCTCATCATAGGAGACAGCGATGGCGATGAAGATGGCGGTGATGTCGATGGAGATGACTCCGGGGGCAATTCCCCGTCCCGGTAGGGTGCCGGAACAGAGACTCCTATGCCCCGAATTGGAGTTTCGCGATGGCGGCGGCTCTGGAAGGCTTTCTGGTGTTTCGTCAATCCGTGTCGAAGATTTAGGTCACGAGGCATCTTATAGGCGAAGAGGCGGAGTCGGAAGGGCCACAGGTGTCCCACACAATAGGGGGGCGCCCCCTGGGTCGCGCCGCCACCATGTGTGGTGGCCCTGGGCCTCTCCTCTGGCCCCTCTCCGATGTTCTGGAAGCTTCATGGAATTATAAGATATTGGGCGTTGATTTCGTCCGATTCCGAGAATATTTCCTTTCTAGGATTTCTGAAACCAAAAACAGCAGAAAACAGCAACTGGCACTTCGGCATCTCGTTAATAGGTTAGTTCCGGAAAATGCATCAAAACGATATAAAGTGTGAATAAAACATGTAGGTATTGTCATAAAACTAGCATGGAACATCGGAAATTATAGATACGTTTGAGACGTATCAAGCATCCCCAAGCTTAGTTCCTACTCGCCCTCGAGTAGGTAAACGATAACAAGAATAATTTCTGAAGTGACATGCTACTTACATAATCTTGATCATACTATTGTAAAGCATATGAGATGAATGCAGCGATTCAAAGCAATGGTAAAGACAATGAGTAAACAACTAAACCATATAACAAAGACTTTTCATGAATAGTACTTTCAAGACAAGCATCAATAAGTCTTGCATAAGAGTTAACTCATAAAGCAATAGATTCAAAGTAAAAGGTATTGAAGCAACACAAAGGATGATTAAGTTTCAGCAATTGCTTTCAACTTGTAACATGTATATCTCATGGATAGTTGTCAACATAAAGCAATATAACAAGTGCAATAAGTAAACATGTAAGAATCAATGCACACAGTTGACACAAGTGTTTGCTTCTAAGATAGAAAGAAGTAGGTAAACTGACTCAACATAAAGTAGAAGAATGGCCCTTCGCAGAGGAAGCATGGATTACTTGTTTTTGTGCTTAGAGCTTTTATTTTGAAAACATAGAAACAATTTTGTCAACGGTAGTAATAAAGCATATGTGTTATGTATAAGATATCCTATAAGTTGCAAGCCTCATGCATAGATTACCAATAGTGCTCGCACCTTGTCCTAATTAGCTTGGATTAACATGGATTATCATTGCATAGCATATGTTTCAACCAAGTGTCACAAAGGGGTACCTCTATGCCACCTGTACAAAGGTCTAAGGAGAAAGTTCGCATTGGATTTCTCGCTTTTGATTATTCTCAACTTAGACATCCATACCGGGACAACATAGACAACGAGATAATGGACTCCTCTTTAATGCATAAGCATTCAACAACGAGATAATATTCTCATAAGAGATTGAGGATTAATTGTCCAAACTGAAACTTCCACCATGGATCATGGCTTTAGTTAGCGGCCCAATGTTCTTCTCTAACAATATGCATACTCAAACCATTTGATCATGAAAACCGCCCTTGCTTCAGACAAGACGAACATGCATAGCAACTCACATGATATTCAACAAAGGTGTAAGTTGATGGCGTCCCCAGAAACATGGTTACCGCTCAACAAGCAACTTATTAAGAAATAAGATACATAGCTACATATTCTTCACCACAATAGTTTTTAAGGCTATTTTCCCATGAGCTATATATTGCAAAGACAAAGGATAGAATTTTAAAGGTAGCACTCAAGTAATGTACTTTGGAATGGAACAGAAATACCATGTAGTAGGTAGGTATGGTGGACACAAATGGCATAGTTTTTGGCTCAAGGATTTGGATGCACGAGAAGAATTCCCTCTCAATACAAGGCTAGGCTAGCAAGGTTGTTTGAAGCAAACTCTAGTATAAAACGGTGCAGAAAAGCTTACATATGAACATATTGCAAGCATTATAAGACTTTACATCGTCTCCTTGTTGTTCAAACACCTTAACCAGAAAATATCTAGACTCTAGAGATCAATCATGCAAACCAAATTTTAACAAGCTCTATGTAGTTCTTCATTAATGGGTGCAAAGTACATGATGCAAGAGCTTAAACATGATCTATATGAGCACAACAATTACCAAGTATCAAATTATTCAAGACATTATACCATTTACCACATGAAGCATTTTCTGTTTCCAACCATACAACAATGAACGAAGTAGTTTCAACCTTCGCCATGAACATTAAAAGTAAAGCTAAGAACACAAGTGTTCAAATGAAAAAGCGGAGCGTGTCTCTCTCCCACACAAGCATGAATTTATTCAGAGAATGAAAATAACAAAACAAAAATAAAAGCACACAGACGCTCCAAGTAAAGCACATAAGATGTGACGAAATAAAAATATAGTTTCACTAGAGGTGACCTGATAATTTGTCGATGAAGAAGGGGATGCATTGGGCATCCCCAAGCTTAGATGCTTGAGTCTTCTTGAAATATGCAGGGATGAACCTCGGGGGCATCCCCAAGCTTAGACTTTTCACTCTTCTTGATCATATTGTATCATCCTCCTCTCTTGACCCTTGAAAACTTCCTCCACACCAAACTCAAAACAAACTCATTAGAGGATTACTGCATAATCAAAAATTCACATATTCAGAGGTGACACAATCATTCTTAACACTTCTTGACATTGTACAAAGCTACTGGAAGTTAATGGAACAAAGAAATCCATCTAACACAGCAAAAGAGGCAATGCGAAATAAAAGGCAGAATCTGTCAAAACAGAACAGTCCGTAAAGACGGATTTTTCAGAGGCACCAGACTTGCTCAGATGAAAATGCCCAAATTGAATGAAAGTTGCGTACATATCTGAGTATCACGCACGTAAATTTGCAGATTTTTATAAATTTTCTACAGCAGGGGCGGCTCAATTTCGTGACAGCAAGAAATCTGTTCCTGCGTAGTAATCCAAATCTAGTATCATCTTTACTATCAAAGACTTTACTTGGAACAACAATGCAATAAAATAAAGATAAGGAGAGGTTGATACAATAGTAACAACTTCCAAGACTCAAATATAAAACAAAATTGCTGTAGTAAAATAAAAACATGGGTTATCTCCCAAGAAGTGCTTTCTTTATAGCCATTAAGATGGGCTCAGTAATTTTAATGATGCACTCGCAAGAATGAGAGTTGAAGCAAAAGAGAGCATCAAAAAGCAAGTATGAAACAAATTTAAGCCTAACCCACTTCCTATGAAAAGGAATCTTGTAAATAAACAAGTCATGTAGGCATAATGCAACAAGCATAGAAAGATATAACAAGTGTAACTTCAAAAATTTCAGCATATAGAGAGGTGTTTTAGTAACATGAAAACTTATACAACCATATTTTCCTCTCTCATAATGATTTTCAGTAGCATCATGAACAAACTCAACAATATAACTATCACATAAAGCATTCTTATTCACATGCATAAAAGTATCATTACTCTCCACATAAGCATAATCATTCTTATTAATTGTAGTGGGAGTAAATTCAACAAAGTAGCTATCATTATTATTCTCATCATCAAATATAGGAGGCATAGTTGTCAACACCCGGATTTTTAGGTCCAGATGCCTATTATGTCATTCATCGCAATCCCAGGATAATGTTGTTG